>NW_026591918.1:6487964-6512649 GCF_907164565.1 Psammomys obesus | reverse complement strand
TGTGTGTGTGTGTGTGTGTGTGTGTGTGTGTGTGTGTGTGTGTGTGTTTCAGTGCATGCGCATGCATGCATGCGTGCCTTGGCATAGAGGACACTATCAGGTTCTGTTCTTCAGGAGCTGACTGCCTTGTTTCTGGAGGTAGAGTCTCTCACTGGCTTGGAGTTCTGGTGAACCTCAAGCATCTACTTGTCTCCACACTTCCTGCCATGTCTGGCTTTTTTTTTTCCCCACGTGGCAGTGGGAGCTAAAATCAGGGCTTATGTGGCAAGCGCTTGACTGACTGAACTGTCCCCTCAACTGTGCCTTTTTTCTTGAAGAAGTTAATTAATTTTTTCCTGATTGGTCCTTCTTTGTATTTTCCTCAAAAACCCAAGTGGTGAAAATCTGAATGCAAGCTAGAACAGAAGGTCTTGCATGCTCACGTAAACAGGTACCTGTTACCTACAGTTTTTAAAAAGGCACGCTAAGGATAGACAGGTTTGTGTAGGGATAGAACATTGTGTATGGTTGTGAAAATTTAGCAACAAATTCCAAGTCTCCGAAGCAAGAACTGTTTGAATAAATTATGCTGAATTCTTATAACTAATGTTACTTGGGGTTTTTGTTATATTTTTTTTAAGTTGTGTTTTCAACTGATTTTCATTACTTGGAAAATGTAATGGTATATTAAATAGAAAAATAAAAGCTAAATTAAATCCAAATAAACATTGTATTTTCCAATTATGAGTAACTATGTGCATCTGCGTAGGAAGGAAAAAAAAAGAAGGCGTGATTATTTTTAGACACTGAGATTATAAACACATTTAGTCATATTAATTTCTTTTTGTACTTGATCCTAGTTTTCTAAGTTTTTTAGCTTTTTTCATGATTTTCCTGAAAGACCTTCAGCACACACTCTAGAGGCTGGAGGCCTCGCTGGAGACAACCAGACATGGTGTGTGACCTTCTTGAGTAAAACCTTAATACAGTGAAGGCCTAAAAGTAGTCATATACACCTGTGTTTATCTTTTTACTCAGCATCCAGTCATTCCTCTAATAAAACAGCAGTCTAATTTTTCACTGAGAAACCACTTCCTTCTCCTTGCCAGCTGTGTAGGGAATTTTGGGGGTGGTTGGACTCTAAGCTCCAGCTGTGTCTATGATCTGAGTGTTTGTGCCCTCCCCAAACCCTTAAGTTGAACTCAGATGACACTGGTAATGTTGGTAGGGTGTTGAAGAGGAATGGGATGGAGAGCTAGAAGCCTTGCTGCCATTTGAGGACAGAGAAAAAGAGAAGCACACCGTCTGTACCACAGAGATAATGGCTCATCAGCCAAAACCTTGAACTTAGACTTCCGTACTTGTAGAAACTGTACAGAACAAGTGACTATTGTTTAAAGGCATCTTAGTATGGCATACTTAACCACTACAACCCTAAGAGAGGAACAGAAGAAACAAGTCCCTGGTTGGCTTCAGCATCAATTTCTCTTACGGTATCACTAATGACCAGCTCATGCTGGGTATGTGACCACATCTGACAACCAGAGAATGATTTCCAAGATGTGCCCAGCTAATACTAAGAGACAAGGCCTAGTTGTCTGCACTTAGCACTGTAAGGACAAAAGGTCAGGAATTTTTGCAGCTACACAGGGACTCCCTAGAATGGCTGGGAGGGCCCCTAGGACTAATAAAAACATAAAGGAAGTGAGATCCTATGTAATGACATTCTTTGGCACCTGGATTAAGCCTTGCTTGAAGCTATGCTTTGGACTTTTCCATTACCTGAGCCAATAAATTCCCTTTATTTTTTAATCCAATTTGAGAGCTTTCTGTTGATTGTAGCCTAAGGAAATCTCACTGATAGGTCTATGCAAAGCCCACCGCTAGCTGTAGTGATGGGTACTATGTTTTCAGACTGAGGCATCTGAAAACCAGGTCCTAGCCTTCTCTTAAGCAGTAGCATTTGTTAGGGTAAGCCCTTTCCCAGTCTGACCCAGCATCTGCAAGTAAGGTGTCTGGGAAAATTGGATCTTTACTGTCTTTGTCAAGCAGACCACATTGCCCAGGGAATATGTTTTCAGCAGACCTCAAGTTTGAAAGAAAAATAAGGAAACTATTACAGGCCTTTATAAACTTGAAGACTTTTTTTTTTTTTTTTTGGTGTTTTGCTTTGTTCTTTGTTTCCAGACAGGGTCTCATGTAGCCTTAACTGGCCTCCAACTCACTATGTAGCAGAGGATGACCTTGAACCCCTGATCCTCTTGTCTTTACCTCCCAATTGCTAGGATTGTGGGCATGTGCCACCACATCTGGAGCTAGGATCAGACCAGAACCTCCTGCAGACTGGACAAGCACTGAAGCAACTGAGCTGCACACCCAGTTCTTTCCGGTTCCTGTCAACTAAAACTGTTGAGCTGTTTCCCATTCACGGTATTACAGAATCCAGGCCCCAAGATCTACATACACACACTCTGGCTGAGTTTTTCTAAATCAAAAGACCAAAACTCCCTGATTGGACTTATCTTCCTCTCTGGTTAGGAGTAGCCAACTCATAAATATTATGAAAATCTCTCTCTTTGTGATTCTTTTTTAAAATCCACAGTTATCAAATGGCCCATTCCCTAGTCCCCGTTTATACAGTTGTCCCAAACAATACTTGTTTTCCTTCATAGAGCAAATCCTTCATGTGTCTGCAGAATCCATGTCTGCAGGGAGCTCTGTGTCTGCATTCCTGTAGTGAGTTACCATTGATTTAGAAAAACCGTAAATCTCTTATTCTTTTTGTTTTCATTAGATAATTATCTGGAAGGTAATAATATGTTTTCTCAGATTTTTTTTTCCCCCCATGGCATACAATTCCTCATCTGACTTCACATGAAATTTCCTTTTAGGATTTGTGATAGCTTCGTTCTATACAATAAATTCAAATGCCATAGAAAGCTGCCAAGTGTATAGTCTTGAAGGAACATCCCCTTCCAATTCAAGCCAGTAATGGCGGTTCATGTCTACAATCTCTATACTTAGGAAGCTGAGCCAAGACAATTGTCATTGAGGCTGAGGTCAGCCCAGGCTAGACAGGAAGTTTCAGGCAAGCCTGAACTGAAGAGAAAGGGCCTGTTTCAAAGACACACACACACACACCACCACCACCACCACCACCACCACCACCACCACCACCACCACCAACCTACAGATGAGGTCAAAGGTTTTCCTGGTACTCTATGGTCTGTGGAGTCCAAGGTCAGCTTGGCTCTAGAGCTGAGAAAATGGAAACGTCTTTGCTTAAACTGCTTTTGTTTCCTTTTACTTGCTTTCTGCTCTTAATTTTGAAGTCACTGCAAGTAACACAAAAGCTTGCTAGTTTGGATATAAAGGACTTTCTTCCCTGCACCACTGAAGAGGGAGGGGCTATGTCCGACTGCTCAGTGGCACCTTTCCAAGCCTGACATGGAAAGTGCAGATTCCAGATCAGGCTTGGTTATCATGGTTGTCAAGCATGGAAATGTTGCCCATCTTTTCACTTCCATGATCACTCCAATGACTCTTGAAAATTATTGGCTATTGCTTATCATATTGCTGGATGTCTGTAGCTTGGGTGTGTGAGCGTCAGATGCAGGACACGCATTCCTGACAGAAGCATCAGAGGAAGGATGCCATGTTCTTATTCCATGGTGTGGTAAGTCTTTTTATTCAATACTATCATCGATAATGTTCATTTTGATGACCTGATTAAGGTATTTTTTTACCCACTACAACATAACTTCTTTTCCCATTTATCACAAATCCTTTGTAACTGGATACAATGATTCTATCTATATAAACTGCCCAATTTTTTGATCTTTCAACTTATCCTTTTGTTTTAATCAATATGGAATAAAAGTTTCTTGCCTGTGTGTGAGGGAGCATCTCAGGGCCAACAGAACACCTGCATTTGGGGCCTCTAGAGCTCTTATAACTCAGCTAGTAATCATAGCAAATGAGAAAAGAGAAAAGCAAAGGCAACCCCAAAGCTTGCCTCATTCCTGGCTACCAGACTGTTTTGTCTGCTGACACACTGCCTGTGATTAGACCCCCTGCTAGGTAGATGTCAAGGCCAACGCATGGAAGATGATCTCACCGGAAAACAGAGTAGTGGCCAGTCCTCTCCTAGCTTCTAGAAATATGTACACTAGACAAAGGGTCCAGGCTAAGCTCAGTTCAGCTCAGCCAAGTTACTGATGTCAATGGCATGAGCCCAGTCAATTGCTAATTTTTTCATGCTAATAGATGCAGATTCAGTCAGGACAAAGGAAAAAGATGCAGCTGGTTGGTAGCTAAGACCACTCTAAAAGTTCTCATAAGCCAATAGATTCTGCAAATATTTTTCTGTCCCATCTTTTTGCAAACTTTACCAAGAGTCTCAAAACTGTAGGTTACAAAACCAGGGGCAGTGCTGGTAGCTTAATGCTTCTGAAAGTTATGAATGGCTCCAAACAGTAGGGAGCCATATAGAAGATATACAGAACTTTGTTTACCAGGGTTTTTGAGACATAGGCACATAGTCTTGCTTTGGGTAGCCTTACTTGGCCAGGTACTCATTGTGTAGTCCACCTGACCCTGAACTGGTAGCAATCTTCCTGCCTCAGGATCCCAAATACTAGGATTATAAGTGTAAGCCACTAGGCCTGGCTTTAGAGACACATCTTTTGATGGTTCTCAGGCTCAGATCTCAGCACCAGACTCATACACTGCTACTGTTCCAGTTTAACACTTGTGACCTGATTAAGGAGCCACCAGAGATATGGTGCTTGATGTTTGAGTCATGATACAAAGTTGTTTTTTTTTTCTTTTTCTTTTTTTCAGTTGCAATTCACAGAGTGACTCTTATTCAAGACTTCATTTGTCCCCACTCCGTAAGGAATGACTGGCACACGTTGCCATCTCTCTTCCTCAAGTCACACCAAGGTACTTTATGTCTTTTGTGGCTATTGTGAAGGGTGTTGTTTCCCTAATTTCTTTCTCAGCCCTTTTGTCTTTTGTAGATAGAAGGGCTACTAATGTTTTTGAGTTAATTTTGTATCCAGCCACTTTGCTGAAGGTGTTTATCAGCTGTAGGAGTTCCCTGGTAGAATTTTTGGGGTCACTCATGTATACTATCATATCATCTGCAAAAAGTGATACTTTGACTTCTTCCTTTCCAATTTGTATCCCCTTGACCTCCTTTAATTGTCTTATTGCTCTAGCTAGGACTTCAAGAACAATGTTGAAACGATATGGAAAGCGTGAGCAGCCTTGTCTTGTCCCTGATTTCAGTGGGATTCATTTAAGTTTCTCTCTAGTTTGATGTTGGGTATAGGCTTGCTGTATATTGCCTTTACTCTGTTTAGGTAAGTGCTTTATATCACTGATCTCTCCAGGGCTTTAAACATGAATGGGTGTTAGATTTTTGTCAAGTGCTTTTTCAGCTTCTAAGGAGATGATCATGTGTGTTTTTCCCTTTGGTTTGTTTATATGGTGGCTCACATTGATGGATGTCCATTCATTGAAACCCCTGCATACCTGTGTAGTGATGGCACATCACGTGTATGTCCGTGCATGACCACAGCTTAGTGCACTTCACCGGCTACCTCCATGTGTCTGTGAAGTTGAGTTCAAGAATATGAAAATAGTTGGAATTTGGGTTGTGGGGAGGGCCTCTGAAAGATTCTGCCCAGCAGGGTATCAAAGCAGATGCTGAGACTCATAGCCAAACTCTGGGCAGAGCACAGGGAAGCTTATGAAAGAAAGGGGAGATAGAAAGAGCTGGAGGGGACAGGAGCTCCACAAGGAGAGCAACAGAACCAAAAAAATCTTGGCACAGGGGTCTTTTCTGAGACTGGTACTCTAACCAAGGACCATGCATGGAGATAACCTAGAACCTCTACAGATGTAGCCCATGGCAGCTCAGTGTCCATGGGGGTTCCCTAGTAATGGGAACAGGGACTGTCTCTGACATGAACTCAGTGGCCTGCTCTTTGATCACCTCTCTCTGAGGGGGGTGCAGCCTTACCAGGCCACAGAGGAAGACAATGTAGCCAGTCTTGATGAGACCTGATAGATTAGGATCAGATAGAAGGGGAGGAGGACCTCCCCTAATAGTAGACTTGGGGAGGGACATGGGTGGAAAAGAGGGAGGGAGGGTAGGATTGGGAGGGACAATGGAGGGGGCTACAGTTGGGATACAAAGTGAATAAACTGTAATTAATAAAAAATAAATTAATTTTAAAAAAGATTAGTAAACAGCCTGAAAGAGACTGGTTTCCCTGTTTTGTGTGTATGTGTGCCTGCTATTTTTTAGTTAGTTAGCTAGTTTGTCATTTAGTAGTTAGTTGTTGAATGTTCATGATATTGCAAACAAAACCTTAAAAGTGGAAAGAATTATTGGGACTCAGATTTCTGAGGTTTCCAGTCCATCTTAGTGTGGACTGAAGTGGCAGGAGCATGGGACAGAAGGTATTCACATCAGAAATTGAAGAAAAGCAGAGGAGGAAGGAAAAGAGAAAGGCAGAGGTAAAGGACAGGTGGGGAGAAAAAAGACAGGGAATGAGAGGAAACTGAGATCAGGCGTGTACTTTAGAACCCTGCCTCTAGAAACCTACACTTTCTAGCTGCATGCCACATCCCAATGTTTCCCAAAGTTTCAGAACCTTCCAAAATAGCACTACCATCAGCTGGTGAGCAAGTGTTCTAAATGCAAGATGAAGAAACTTGGGAGATTCAAACCTGCACATGGGTAGAGCTAGGATTCAAATCCATAGTGCATTTCAACTATACCACACCGGGTCCCATGTTGTTCATGTGCATGGCATCAAGTGGTGTTGAGAAAAATTTCTTCTGCATCTGAGATCTTAGATATGGATGAAAAAAATTTATGAACTCTGTGCCTAAATGAGGCAGCTGTGAATCACTGAAACAGCTTCAGTATGGCTTCTGCCTAGAAACTTAAGGAGAACTAGGAGATATAGTAGCTAGGAGGAGACACCACTAGGTAATAGTCATCCCCTATTTTTGCTGGAATTAGCCCCCCTTCTTTTTTGAGATGAAACCTCAGGTCCATAGGCAAGACCACCTGAGGCATTACATTCAACAAGTTCATTATCATATGGGAAAGATGCGTGTTTGTTTGAAAAGCCAGGTCCTTTAACGGCTATGACTCTTACAACTTCCTAAAGACCCCCAGGCTCTTTGCTGTGCTGAAGAACCAAATTAGGCTTAATATGATCTAATGTACAGGTCTGAATTATGCCCTGAGGATACTTTCTGGGAGATGAAAGGACCAATATGCTTATAAAGTTCTATTACTCTTTAAAAAGGACTTTTAAAATGTTGGAAGTACCTCCTGGCTAAGGAAAGGATTAGATGGCGGGCTTTCAGTTCCCTACTCCTAATGTAAACAGTGGGTACTCCCAGTGTTCAGCCGCAGCTCACTGTCTTTACACAAAGCAAACAGATGCAAGGCCTTGGGCCTTTGTCTCTGAAGTCAGTTTAATGACTAGGGCAAAGTGAGATGTTTAGTCTGATTAAAGGCTCTGCTCTTCAAAGCCATACCTTCGTCCATGTGGGAAATGACAGTGTTTATAGTGCCTGTGCTCAGTTGGTGGATAGATGGAGTGTGGGCAGTAAGCAGAGTCCTCCAGACAGGAAAATGCCAAGCCTCATTTCTAAAATGAAGGGAAGGATGCCCAAGTGTTGAGAAGAGTACTCATGGCTCCACGGGATAAGAGCCTGATGATATGTAAGTCCATACTGAGAGCAATCTACGACAGCCAGGCAATGGACATAATGAAAACATACTGCTTAGCTCTTTAACCTATTTGTAATTTTAATAAGTAATGTCTTATGCTAGAAATTTGGAAATTAGAGAATAGAAAAGCCAAAAAAAGCATTACTTACCATCTTACAATATAGAAATATATATATATATATATATCTCATCACCTTACTATACATATATATTTCCATTATTCTTCAAACCCTTGCTAGAAGCACTTTCTACAATGTTTGTGGTCATGGAGTATGTGATCTCCCTTTTCCTACTTGTCACATCTTCTAGACTACTGAATACCATAATTTTTAAAGCTTGTTGATCTATCACACGTATGTATCATTTATTATACTTTAATTAATGTGCAATTATTGGATGTAGAAGTTATTTTCAATTCCTCCATATTGCAAATGGCTAAGATTACAAAAGAATACAGTCAGGAATATTTTTCAGTGCTTTTCTTTGAGGATACTGCAGCTTCCGAGCTTGGCTTTGTCCTCTGGAGACCGGAATGAACCAGGGAAGAAGCTATGTCTCTGGGTTGCACGGGGATCTATGTGGGGCTATGAGGATAAGCTAGTGAAGACAGCCCCAGAGAAAAGGACCAGAATTTAGAAGTCAATTTATCAGGAGGAACAAGGCAGAGATATGAAGTCTAGAAGCCAGAATAAAAGAAACATAGAGAAGAAAAGGGAAGAGAAGAAGTGAGAATAGAAGGAAAAAGAGGATAGAAGCAGGGAAGAAGAGAACAAAAGGGAGGGAAGGAGAAAAGAAAAAAGATGGAAGAGCAAAGAGAGGAGAAAAGGGAAGAGGAGAGGAGAAAGCCTGGCTATGACTAACTTCATAACTGCACTTCACATCGGGTAAATGTTTTCACATTTAGGTAAATGTTTTCTTCATCTTTGAACCTCAGTTTCCTCATATGCATAGCTCCAAGGTCTCTGTCATCTCTGCTGGTTTCATGTTGGGCTCCTTGTGATGACTCACATCCCATATTTACTCCACATATATTGGTCTGAATGTCTGCTTGCATGTCAATCACTGTCAACTCAGCATATTGATGGAATATCCTGACTGGCCAGGCCTGGATCACATGTTCTATCTATCCCTGGACCTTGAAACTACAGACTGTTTATCAAAGGACTGTCTTCCCCAAAAGCCATGTCCTTAGGGAAGATCAAGTCAATGCTGGTAACTGCGGCTCCAACCCAGGGTCTTTAAATTGTTGTGAATCTATAAAGTAACCCTGTACCATGGCTGTGTCAGTAATACTCCTCCCTGGTGTGTGTGTGTGTGTGTGTGTGTGTGTGTGTGTATGTCTGTGTGTGTTCATGTATATGCGTGGATGCATCTGTAGGTGTACGTATGGGCCATAAACCAACCCCTGGTGTTATTTCATAGGTACTATACACCTTTATGTAGTGACTGGCTCTCTCACTGGATTGGGACTTACCAAGTAGGCAAGACTGTCCAGCCAGGGAACCCAAGACCCTTCTAGGTCTGCCTAAACAATGCTCAGATTACAAGCTCGCACCACCATTCCTGTTGCTTTTAATGAGGGTTCTGTGGATACAGCCCAGGCCCTTATTATTGCAAAACAAGCACTTTACCAACTGAGCTGTCTCTTCACCTTGCTTCCCATCTCTCCTGATAGAGAACGGAGGCTTGGAAAGATGACTTACAGTCCTGAGTCTTTAGACTGGTGAAAAGGAAAGCTATTGGTTTTGCTGATTCTCTGAAAGCCAGAGTTCAGTAAAACACTAATTTGGCCAAGGCTACCTCCCATAGTGGGCCTCTTCAAGATCAAGTCTGCACTAGCCAGGTGCTCCATCGCCTCCTCACTAGCTGACTGGGCCACGTAGTGACTGGAAACCTTAATTTCGTTCCCTACTGACTTTGTCCTAGGGACGGACTCACAGACAGTGATCTGTGTCCACTGAGGATCTGTGGAGATTAACTGCCCTTCAGAAGCTGGCTTGTAGGTGTGCAAAGAAAATTTCTAAATGTAAACAGTTGTCTGCCACATGCAATCATCAAGCGCCAGCACCAAGAAAGCAGTGATACATGAGCCTTGTTCTGCCCTGTGCCACAAATGATGTGAACCAGCTCATCTCTTGGCTGGCATTACTGAAAGTGAATTCAAATATTGCAATGTCTTGTGTTGTAAAACCAGAAGTGATTCAAGGCCTTTATGTCCTGTAAAGGTCAACTTCACAAATGAGGCAGATATGAGATGCTGAGGGAGACAGCAAACCTTATCAGCACTGGCTCAGCTGCAGGACACAGTGGACAAAAGTACAGTTTCATGATCAGACGTCAGAACTGCTGCCAGCCAACTCTGTGATCTCCACAGAGCTCAGTTTTAGCATCTGTACAATGGGAATATGTAACTTCATAGAACTGGCTGCATGCCTGTCTTTGACTTCACTCTGCTGAGTTGATCTTTATTGAGTACCTAGCACATGCCAGTCAGGGTTAGAGAGCAGGTAACATAGGCCAGTCTCTGATTCCTTAGACCTACAGGTTACTAAAGATGCCAGTAGAGCATGCAGACACTGTGGAGGACATATGGTAGCTAGGGACTCCCTAGCAGGTCTAAAATTTCTCAGAACAAGAAGTGCTCGAAGACGTGATGGTAAAATGGGCTTGGGTAACTGGGACATGTGACCCTGTTAAAAGATGAGAAAAACTCAACGAGGTAAAGAGGGGTCAAGTGTCATTTCCCAAAGCTTTGTCCCATTACTGTCCAGCAGAATAGCCCAGTCCCCCATGTGCCAGTCTCTTCTGGGCCTGTGACTTTCTCTGGATCTCTTTCAGGCAGAAGCGATGGAATCAAAACCCAAGACACAAAGCAGCAGAGTAGTCCCAGAAGACAATAGACAGAAGTATTCTCAGACAAGGGTTTTTTTCTAAAAGAAAAGAAAAAGAAAAGAAAAAGATAATATTGAAATGTTCCACAGTTAGCAGGAAATGATAAGACAGTTAAGGGAACTCTCCAAAGGAGCCAGTGAATGATAAAATGAACATCTCCACAGCACAGTAGGACTGAAAAGTGAAGGGGAGGATATGCTCAATAAGATTATCAGAGTGACTCTTAATGAAACAGAAAAGCAGAGTACAAGTTCTAATAGAGAGAGCTGAGAGAATGCTTTCCAACTCCTCTGATAAGAAAACAATAATCTTAATATGAACAGGGAACAAGAGCATCATAGAAAATAAAAGGCCATCTTGCTAAAAATTATAAAGGCAACAGTCCTAAATAAACTATGAGTAAATAAGATCCACTGAATTATGGAAAGGCAAACATAATATAACCAACATGGTCTTGTTTCAGGAATTCATGCTGAAACTCAGTTGATGCTGGCGGAGACTTGGAGCTCAACACTTGGGAAACAGAGGCAGGAGGATCGTGAGTTTGGGGTCAGCTCTCAGATATCATCTCACCCAGCTAAAATGATTACCCTCTGAAAGACACAGATAGCAATGGCTGCTGGCAATGCAAATCAGAATTCTCATAGTGGGTAGGCATCTCAATTTTATGATGCATGTTGTGGAAAATAGGATAGAGATTCCTCATGAAGCAGAAAGCAGAGCTACTATTTGATCCAGCAATTCAGCTACAGAGCATGTATCCAGAATAGAGGAAATCATGACGCCACAAATACACTTGCATTCCATATTCATTCTTAAAGTATGCTTCATCAATTGCTATAAGATGGAATCAGCTTATATACTCATAGTGGATGGAGTGGATATAGAAAATGTGGTCATACACTCTAACCAATTATTAGTTAACCAGAAAAACAGTGGAATTCTGTCATTTGCAGCAATTCAGATGGAGACAAAGGTCATTATGTTAAGTGAAATAAGACAGGCACAGAAAGACAAGACCCACATGTCCTTGCTCACTGGGAAAACTAAAACATCAGCCCACAGGAGAATAAATGAAAAAGCGGTCACTAGTATGTAGGAAAGGAAGGGATTGGGGTGGGGGTGGGGCAAAAAGATGTTTGATATGAGCACTGAAATTCTGTTGGAAACTAGAAACTCAGTTCTGATTTTCTCTAGCACAGTAGGGTAAGCAACCCATGATAGATTTCAAAATGACCTGAAAGGAAGAACACAAGATTCTCAGCTTGAAAAATGGTTAACATTTGAAGACACAAGATGCTTACTGCCTTGGTCTGATTCTTATCCACTGTGTCCACGTATCAAATTACCATGCTGTACCATACATGTATACTAAGGCTATACTGTATACTAAGGCTATACAATTTTGACAATAAATAAACTTCAAATGAGTAATAGGGAGAAAGTTATTTTATCTCCAGATATAATAAATACGCAAGCACAAAACAAACTGCATTGTGCTCAGCAGATTTGGGAACAAGGTGAATAGCGTTATTTTGTAATTTCAGATTTTGTGCATGTAGACAGGATCAGATGACTGTGGTCCTTGAACATCACTCAGTCTGTGCTAAGCAGTTGGTAGTGGGGACTTGTGAACTGTTCTCATGAATAACCTCATCTACAGCCTCAGAAAGCTAAGCCTCAGCAACCCTAACCCATTTCCATAGCTCTATTTATCCTTCTGTCTGGTACTGGTAGAGGATAAGCATGCATTAAGCTGAAGTGACCTATACAGCCAGGCCATTGATTATAACAATATTCATCCTTAAGGTTACTCATTTTTGCAACTCACCTTCACAGTAGTAACTCCATAATAAAGTCATAGAAGCAATAATCATTTATCTGATTCAAGAGAAATGTTGTTTTGTGGATATACCAAAAGACTAAAATGTCAATGGACCAAGAGCTGAAAGACAGTGAATTAAAGCATGTCATGCAGAGAAAAGCAAGGGATAAATTGGTTCACAGAAAATGAAAGCTAAATAACAGCCCTGGGGCTGGTGAGAGGGCACTGCACTGCGAAAGCATTTGCAACCTAGCCTGACAACTTGAGTTGGATCCCAGGGACCCACATGGGGAAGAAGAGAGTCAATCCTGCAAGCTGTCCTCTGACTTCTACAAGTGTGCTATGGTACCTGTACACCCCCCCCACACACACACAAAATAAAGTAAAATAAATAGTAAACGAATGTTTAAAGGGTATACGGGGAAGCCCACTGGCTTTCCAGTAACTGAAGTGAAGTGATTTGCCCACGAACTCAAAGTCAGCAGGGTTTAACACCTAGATCAAGTAACAACTCATGAGGCCCCTACAACTGAACTTAATGTTCCAAAGACATCATGGGAAAGGATGCCTCTTCCTCCCCACTGCATGTTCTCTCAGCTGCCTGCTAGAAGTTGTCACTTAAGCCCCAGCTCCCCACACTGAACATCTTTGACCATGGTCTTCTGGCCTTCCCATGAGCTTCAGTCTCCAGCCTACAATAAGAGACTTGGAGTGCTTCTCAGGGCTAAAAGGCATTTCTGGTCCAAGGACCCCCCATTCAGACTTGCAGCTGCTGGCTTACCATTTAATTTATGCCTGCTCATGGCCTGACCCATCATTGGGACAGATCTTTATGCAGCCTCGGTGAAAGTAACACAGGAGACTTTAATTAAGTGCTCTTGGGATGCTGAGTCTCTGAGAGCTCGTGAGAGGAATGTCCCCTATCAGGCTATTTTCTTTCCTAGGTACCTGCAGCTTCCATATACGGTTTAAAGTTAAAACAAAATAAAGAAGCTGGGTTAATCTATGTCCACATCCTACACTCTGTTTAATACATTAACCGTTTCTTTAACTTATTGGGTGATTTTTGAGGACTGGCCAAAGAGTATTTTGTCTGGATGACACTGTAGCTCTTTATTATTAGTTATGTTTAAAAAAAAAAAAGGTGGAAGAAAAATTTACGATATTAAACTAATCAAAGGTAAAACCACTTTTTAATAGTTTAAAGGGGCTAAAGAAACCCATGCTGCATCTCCTTGACTTTCTCACAACCATGCTCTGGCTGATTCCCATGAAAATTGCCTATGAATAATGAGGTCTAAGGAGCTCTAAAAAGACCTTGAAACATCCTCCATGATATTTTGAGTTCCAAGAAACAACATCCCATACATTCTTTGGTCAATGTAGTAGGCAAAATTTTAAGAGCAGATGCCTTGAGCTTAGCTAGCTTTGTATCCTCCTCTGAAAAGGGTGATTTCCATCAGGACTGAAAGAGAACCATTCTTACAAGTTTCTGAAAGGAGGGGACAGGATTGTAAAAGACAGTATGAGCACCCTAATTCTACAGAAGGGCCAGGTTCTGTGGTGCCCATCTTTCGTGTTTCATTGTTTAAGTACATCAAAGACACACAACAATACTGCTTCTGTGTTCTAGAGTAAATCGTGTTGCTGTAGCATTGCAGCCTCCTCACCTGCGAAATGAGCACAGAATAGTACCACCCTCTCCCAGGAGTGCTGTAAAACACAGACTACCCATACGTGCAAGATACATTCTTCAGGGGCTAGTTACTAGCCGTTTCTTCTTTTACCCTAGCTCATTAGAAGTGATGTGAAAGTCCATAAATATAAGCCATATCCGTAGATGTCACACATTCTAATCCACATCTACATGTGATCATCATGTAGCAGCTCTATTCAGTATATTTCATTACTTCATCCCTACATCATGCATGTTCTATAATCACATAGCCAAAAGAGGTTCCTATGAAGCAAATTATTCAGACTAGACTCTGGCCCCAGCAGATGGCTGAGGGTACCTCGAAAGGGAAGAGTGCAATCCCACCAAGCAGTGATGATTGATCTGTTCCATGGAAACAGGCGAGCTGAGTCCAATGATGCCACACAATGCAGAAGTTCACTTGATTAATGATCCACCAAGGACCATGAAGGGACCAATGATTAATATTTATTGTTTTCATTGACGATAAGAACATTGCCAATTCAGTTGGAAATGACTACTGCAAAGTGGTGTGAAGCCCTGGAACAGAGACAAATGGGGCAAGCCCAGAAGCCAGCTTTCTTGAGCTAAAGGGAGATATTTATCATAGGATTACCATCACCCAGAAAGAAAGCCTCTCAAATAAAGGTTAAGAGCAAACTAGCTTTCTCACAGGCTTATAAAGCCATGCCCAAAGAGACAATGAAAGCAACCCCATTCTGTAATAAAGAGAGAACCATGAAATAATGAGAGACTCAACATGAGCCAAAGGGTCAAAAATGACATAGGGGACCCTGACTGTTAGTTGACAGTCACAATGTGTGGCAAAGCAGCCTGGAGTTATCATGAACTAACCAAGAGAATACCTGTCACAGAAACAGCCCTGGAGTCCAAATATAGAGACAGAGTAAAAATTGGGACATCAGAGAAAAAACACAAAGTCTTACTTAATTACGCTAAGAGCAGGATTCTGTGGTGATCCAGGGCCAAATCTGGAAAATGCACATGACAGTAGAACTAGCAGGTGTGTCAACGCCTAGAGAGAAGGCCAGATACAGGGGTACTCACTGGTTCCCAGCTGGACACATTCAGAGTCTGTCAGTTCCTTGCTCAACCAACTACACACCCATTGTGAGGCCAGTGTGAGCGTGGGAGATCAGCTCCGTGAAACAACAGTGCATTTACCAATAAAGGCACTATTTATTTCTGAGATCAGTTCTTGCATTTATATAAAGTTTGCTACAAAGAACAAGGCAATAGAGAATTCTATGACCAGCCATTGGAGGTCAGCTGACTTGAGTTTATAGTAACCCCCAGCCATCCCATATCATTGCTTTCTCAGAGCACCGCAGAGACACACCACTCCAAAAACAAAAATGTTTGCCTGTAAAAGCTTCATTCTCTTTGTCATCGCAAGTTGAAGAACTTCTGTCTGATACCTACCGACCAGAAGAGGAATACATACTTTGATTATCTCTATTTTTGAATCCTTTAGCTTTCTTTTGAAGACTTTTGCTTGGTTAACAACAATACCCCCCAATTTTAAAAATGGACAAATGACATGAATCAATGCACCTCAAAAGAGGAAATGCAAATGACCAATAAACATATGAAAACCTTCTCGTAGCACTAACTATTGACAACATGAACATCAAAACTATAGCAAGCTATTATTTTACCCCAGTCAGAACAGCTGCTATAAAAACATAACAAAGGCTGGTGAGGATGTAGGGCAAGGGGAACTTTGATAGATTAAGGACAAGAATGTAAGTTAGTTTAGACATCATGGAAAAGAACAGTAAGAAAGATAAAGAAAACGTGGTAAATATGTACAATGGGGTATTACTCGCCTGCAAAGAGAATGAAATCCTACCAGTTATAGAAACATGGACAACTGGGGTTGTTTTAATTTACTATGCTAAGCACATTAAGTCAGACACAAGACGACATGAATCATATGTTTTCCTTCCTACTTAGAAACCCAAGTAAGCCAACTTGAATTTAGAATACTGGTAACTGAAGGTTGTGAAGGGGCGTGTGAGCACGAGATGAATGAAGAAAGGCTACACTGCATCGGCGAATATTGTGTACACTTGTTGAAATGTAGCAGGGGTCCCATTACTATGTGTAAGTAATATATATATAATATGCAAAATTTAGACTTTTGCTCAAGAAAGGGGTCAAAAATGAATTTTAAGCCATTGAAACAATCAGCCACATGCCTTAGGTAATCGGGCAGCATTAATGCTGTTCCAACATTAGCTAACAAAAATAGCCTTGCCAAATATGTAAGAACTTTAGGTGAAATATCTCCAGATTCAATTAACTAAGCAACCAAGCAACCAATCAATGGAGTGGGCAAACAAAAATCACAAAGAATACATATCTGACCACCTTTCTGCCTGATGAAGCTACAGAGTATGAGGAAAGAAATGCCCTCACCCACTGGAACATTCAGATAAACCTGGATTATACAGATATGGGAAGGTAAAGGGAGATGTTTCTCTAAGACTACAGCAATACAAAGTATTTTGTCAAAGATCTAGGCAAATTAGACCACCACTGACAAATACTAAGTTGAGCAAAACATATATACATGATTCAAGTAATTTATGTATATTTTCCCTCCCTTCACTAGTAATTTATTTTTTTAAACTTTGACACATTATTTATACTTCTTTTTAAAAATTGAGGCAGTTTGAAATCTATTCAGAGTATGATCTTGCCTCTATGTCTTGAGTGCTGGAATTACAGGTTTGCAACATCAGGGCAGATTTACACAGTGCTTTAAGATGCTAAACTGTCACACAATTCAGACATCATGGGAAGGGAATCTACTGACAAATTTACTGTATGTACATAGGGACAGAATGATAATTTTTGTGTCCTGAATTTCATTTGAGAAATCTGGGGGACTGAAAAGCATTGATAATACTTGCTCGCTAGTTTAAAGTGAAGCATGGAAAACAAGCCTGCTTGTTTAAGTGTGAAGTTTTGGTAATGGGGGCTGGGGATATGGCCCAGTTCACAGGGTGTTTACCTACCATGCAGAGAGCCCTGGGTTTCATCTTTGCACTACATAACTCAGAGTGGTGGTGCACACTTTCAGTCCCACCACAGGAGAGCTGGAGGCAAGATGTCACAAGTTCAAGATTATCCATTGCACAGAGTTGTGGGCCAATCGCATCTACATAAGACCCTGTCTCAAAGCAAGCAAGCAAACAAAGGATGTATCTTGGACTGGAAGTAGAAGACTTAATGACCAAATGCCCAGAGTGGCTTCAGTCAGTTGGGAAGGGCTAGAATGGATGGATCTTCTTCAGTTCATGTTTATTATCAGCACAGCTCACTCCTTTCCAAATTAATGTCAATCAGAGTTCTCTGACAGCATTGGTGGCATCATTTCAGAGACAGTTTCTTGGAAGCACTACAATATGCATTATTCCCTTTAAGGATGAAGTTTGTCACAAATGCTTAGAAAATAGTTCCACATAATCTGTGTATGCACAAAAGCTTTGAGGTGTCTTTCATAAAATGGGTTTTTCCACTTCTTTCATTTCTCATTGTTTTACATACGTTGGTTATTTCTAAACATCCCGATGCTAGTTAACATTTCACTAGAGTTTCACAGCAACCTGATCCAGGAGCCGGATCAACTGTTCCCTATGTTGCTCACAGAGAAGGAGTCAGAGCTCATGGAAGGTCAGAGGCTCATGAGAGTCTCTAGCTAGAGGCATAAAAAATTATTAACAGAATCAGACCTCCTAGATGGTGGTTTATGATACTAGCCAAGAATATGCTATCCAAACTCCCAGACCCTGGGGATATTGTAACTATCTTAGTCCCTTGTGGCTACTGTCAGAAGAGCACAGTGCCCGGAGAATGTCAGTGTAGGGTACTTTGAGACACCATGGAAGAAGTCTCAAGCAATTGGCCCTCTGACAGAGTTCTAAACAACCCTGAAACAAAGCAAAACAACAAGTTCAAAGCTTCCTAATGAGCTGCTCTTAAAGGACAGCTTACACCTTTTATATTCAGACTTTTATGAGAATTGCTATAAAGATGTTGACATCATTGTGTTTCATTTATGTCATCAACAGATTTTTGAGGGGGAAAGATGGAAGGCATTCAATGTCCATTAGACCCTGAACTTGGATATACCAAGTGTGTACAGAATGATGTTCAAGAATTAATGTATATTGGATAGTGTCCTGGCTAGTTTTATGTCAACTTGACACAAGCTAGAGTCAGCTGAGAGGAAGAAACTGCAATTGAAAAATTGTCTCCTTTAGACCAGTCTTGTAAGCCCGCTGGTAGGACATTTTCTTAATTAATGATTGAAGTGGGAGGGCTCAAGCCATTGTAGATGGGGACACCCCTAGACTGTTAATCCGAGGCTATAAGAAAGCAGCTGAGCAAGCCATGAGGAGTAAGCCAATAAGCACCATCCATCCATGACCTCTACATCAGCTCCTGCATCCAGGTTCCTGACCTGTTTTGAGTTTCTGCCCTGAATTCCTTTAATAATGAACAATGATGTTGACGTGTAAGCAAAATCAGCCTTTCCCTCCCCAAGTTGCTTTTGGCTATGGTGTTTTTTTCACAGCTAAGACAGATGGAGACATGGTTCAGTAGTTAAGAGAACTTACTGTTCTTGCAGAAGACAAAGTTTGGTTCCCAGAATGCACAGAATGTAGTTCCCAACCTCCTATAACTCTAGCTTCAGAGGATCAATGTCCTCTGGCTTCTTGGGGCATATGCCTATAACTATATAAAGACACATGTTGCATAATTAAAATAAAATACAATCAAAAATGAGAAAGGATAGTATAAATAAGACAGATTCTCTCTGACTCATTGGGACTTCCCTTATAAATTGACCAGTAATGTTCAATAAATTAGACCAGAAGCTACAAAACGCTTGCTCCTTCCTTCCTTCCTTCCTCCCTCCCTTTTCTTTTTTCTTTCTTTCTTTCTTTCTTTCTTTCTTTCTTTCTTTCTTTCTTTCTTTCTTTCTTTTCTTTCTTTCTTTCTATCCTCCTGTCTGCCTGTGTATTTTTGAACAGGGTAGCATGTATCATAGGCTAACCTTAAATTCACTATGTTGCTAAGGACTGCCTTGAAGTTTTGATCCTCCTCCCTCCATCTTCAAAATACTAGGATTATAACTGCACAATCATGCCTAGTTATGTAGTATTGGGAACTGAATCCCAACGTTCACTCAAGCTAGGCAAGCAGTCTACCAACTGAACTAAATCTTCATCTTTGGTATAATGTTCTTGCAGAATGTATACAATTTACCCTTGTTCATTCAAATGCTGATTTTTCTACCCTACTATCTGGTTTCAATCCAGACATTGCATCTTGCTTGATGTTTATTCTGTCACCTCTCTTACATTTGTGTAAACATGCCACCATTTGTTTTCTGTATTATCAGTAAAACAACCAGCTAATGCTGAGCAATGGAGAGAATTGGGTGGGACATCCTGGTCTGGAAGGGAGGAGAAGGAAATGAGTAGGAGGAATTGGAGAGGAGAGATTGGCAGGGGAGGACTTGGAACTATGAGGAGAGATGAACCAGACCTAAGATATGACTAAAAGCAATTGTAATGGGGAAAATATGAATAGGAGGAAACTATGCGGGCTTGGAGGTTTAGGATGGAGTAACTATTCCCAGCATTGTGCTCTAGGTTAATTAAATAAATCCTAGTCTCCATATGGTGATTTGGGTATACAGCTGGTTTAGGAATGACCACTGTTTAAATCAAAGATATATCAAAAATAAATATTAATAATCAACAACATTCATCCCACAGATGAAACTTTAAATAAAGAACAGATGAAATTTATCGAAAGGGCCATCTTGAGTGAATCTCAGATATTTAAAATATTGTGATATTAGTATGCAATCAATATAAACATTTTGATGTGATATAGTGTAGTATTCTTTATAAACACTGAAAATTTATTGTGCATTTTGTCATTGTACTTCCCATTCTAGCATATTGACCTAGAAGGAATATGAACAAAAGGGCAGCTGCTAAAGCACACGATTAGTGACATATGTCTTTGTTGAAACAATGGTGTGGAAGGAGAATATTTGAAAAAGACAGGAAGGAGCCGTGGGGATCCTGTACCTCCTGTGTGAAAGGAGATCTGCTAGGCTGAGAACTCAGTATATCAATTTGAAGTCTTACATGTATCTGTGTCTTTTTATACTTCTCTGTGACTATTAAGAAAATAATATGTCACTATAGACATAGGCGATCAAGTTCAGAACTATGCAGACAATTCATAGTGGTTATTTTTTTTCAGACTTTTGGAAAGGGGTCTACCTTTGCTATAACCAAGCATGTACATAAATCACAGAGTTCCTCCTGGACTTTCTGAGATGTGGGGAGAGCTCAGTGTAGAGGGAACATATTCAGTGTTCCCTTCAGGCTCCCATAAGCTCTGAGAGGCATTTTGCCACCAAGTCATTGGGAAGGAGCTTTCTCTGAAGAGTATCCCTATCTGGTCTCAGGAGATAAGAGAATGTGAGAGCAATTCATGGCTCAACAAGGACCAGCTCTATTAAAAGCATCTCCCTTTCTTCCACTTATTCGCAGACTATATCTGATGTTTACTAGGGACCGATTCATTTATTCTCACGACTATCAAGGTAAAGAAAACCTACAATGCCAAAATGGATTGTTAGCCCCTCTCACAACCTCCTTTACTACAGAGCAGGGTGAAAATCTGGGGTGATACATAACATCTGTTCCCTGGGAGATTTCACACTAGAACACAAAGTCTCAACAGAACCGGGCAGCCATCCCCAGAATTCCAATGCAGAGCACAGCTCCCCTGCCTTCCAGCAATAAGCAGGAGCTCCCTTCAAACAATGGAAACAAAACAGCATGTGCTCAGTGAAGGCCAAGAACTCAGAGTGAGAGCCATTTTGTTTGTGTATTGGATTAGTCTTTCCTTTCTGTTATCATTATGTTCCCTCTTGGAGGAATGTTAAGGATGAAACGCAAAAAGCTCAGATTATCCCTGTAAGAAATAGGTCAGTTAATTTATGACCTACCTCTGAGGTTTCTGAGAGACACACACACTGAAAACACATTTTGTCAAGCTTGTTTTCTTACTTAGCACATTAAAATTTGTTGAGAAGCTAAATAATTAGACTTAAATTTAGGAACTTTAACAAACACTCCAACAGTTTCTGTCCTTCCATTCGGCCTTCTAAAAGCACGTCTCACGAGAACTCAGCTTTTGTAAATGCATCACTATTCAAGCCTCGTGATTATTAGTTCGTTTTAGATTTGTGCCTTTCTCATCGAAGGGCTCCATCTCCCTTGATCCTGTGCTATTTAACAGAGCTTCACACTCTTTCATCAAGGCAGCCCTTCATTTCACCAGTGCTTAATGATATCTCCTCTCAGTTGCAAGAGGCACTCATTAGCAGGGGCAGAAAAGAGCCAGGCAAATTCGGTCTGCCATCCCATTGTGTCTATACTCTTAGGAAAACGTGACCTAACAACAAGATCTATGTAAGTGGACATCTGAGTGCTCAGGACAGAATTCACATGGCACATCACCCGGCAGTAGCTGAGACTGGGAGAAATTGACCTTGCCTGGTGATGTGTAGGAGGCACCCAAACAGTAAACATGATTGGCAAAATGAGTGGACAAGCACTGAAGGAAGAGGAAATTGTGTGAGCAGAGGAGTCTGTGAGCTCAAGTACCAATGTACCCCAAACAGCCAGGGTAATGAGGACAGAAAGGGAAATAATGAGAATCATTATTTCATGAACAAGTTGTTCATGGTCTCAAGATGCTTCCATGTCACCTGGAAATGTGTCACCTAGTATAAAAATCCAAAAACCTAAGTCATTAGGCTTCATCTAGCTCATGGTCTAAAAAGACATCACAGGTGATGTTTTAGAAGCTGTTAAATGGAGCTGGAGAGATGGCTCAGAGGTTAAGAGCACTGTCTGCTCTTCCAGAGACCATGAGTTCAATTCCCAGCAACCACAGTGGCTCAAAACCATCTATAATGAGATCTGGTGTCCTCTTCTGGTGTGCAGGTGTACATGCAGACAACATTGTATCATAATAAATAAATAAATAAATAAATAAATAAATAAATAAATAAATAAATAAATAAATAAAGGGGGCTGGAGAGATGGCTCAGAGGTTAAGAGCACTGGCTGCTCCTCCCAAAGGTCCTGAGTTCAATTCCCAGCAACCACATGGTGGCTCACAGCCATCTAAACATGAAATCTGGTTCCCTCTTCTGGCGTGCAAGTGTACATGCTAACACACATTGCATAAGTAATAAATAAATAAATCTTTAAAAAAATAAATAAATAGATAGATAGATAAATATTTAAAAAAGAAGCTGTTAAATGAGAAGACTTTTAAAGAATACATTTGTACAGTGGTGAGAATGGAACCCAGGGATCTACCACTGAGCCACCCACCCAGCCCAGTTCCTTGCTTTGAGTGGTCCTCAGGTGATGCTCATGTGCAGCCAGAGCCAACCATGATAGCCTAGGAAAGCTGATCTCTTATAGCCCGGGGCCTGGGATAGACATCACCCTGTCTACATTGCATTCAAGACAGGGAAAAAACATGAACTTCAGCTTCTCACACTGAGCCAATGTTTGTGTGTTCTCAGTCACTCAACCAACCACAAAGCTATCATCTTCAACCCTGTGAACAACCCAGATTCTCACAAATACGCAAGATGATGTAGGTCAAAGGAGAGGGACCCAAAGTAATAGAAACAGGTTGTGATACAATTAGCACAGCTCAGTACAATACACCTCCGTCTTGGATTTTTGGTTGAAAGTATGTCATTCATCATCTTCACAGCTAATATTCCCACCAAAGTATTATTCGGAAGTATCTGGAACCACGTGGAATCAGTTAAGCCCACAGCACTTCAAACTACCATATCTGTGAGCTGTGTGAGCTGTTTTCCCACTAATGGGCCATATCATTAATTACAGACACCTCTAATAAAAATGCCTACACACATGGTAGGCACAATATACATAATAAATAAAAAGATGGCGATTTGTGAAAGGGCCAGCTCATTCTGAATTCATTGTCTCTTGTTTTCTTGGGCTATGTATGACTGGAGCCATTAATTTGATTGACCACACCTGTCTGGGAAAAACCTGGTTGTCTACAGAGATAGTTGTGATGTGTATGAGTCGTCAGCCCACCAAAGGTCAGCTCACCAAATGCTGGTGAAGCATTTCATAGTGGTTTGTTACTTAAGTGACTATTTCCAAAGGAAAAAAGCTGCAGAGAATGACGTGCAAACCTCTTCGAATCACTTTTCAAATGACCTTTCTCATCTTAAAGGCTCAATTAAACAGGCTTGGTGTGCTAGGCAACTTTCCATCACTGCAACAAAATTAGACAAACAACTTAAAGGGGGAAACACTCTTTTTAAAATTATTTAAAACAATTTTCAAAATTCAAATAATTTAATCGTATTTTCCTCTCCACCAAGTCCTTACAGATGCTCTCCTTCTCTCTACCCACCCTACTTTTAAGTTCTTTTCCAATAAACAAAAATCCAGTACAAGAACAAAACTTCCCCAAAACAAAACCATTTCCTAAAGAAAAAACAAAACACCAAATTATAACCAAAAAACACACCAAAAAACTGTGGTCAAATACTCCTAACATGAGGCCTGCCTTGGTGTGTTGATATGCTCAGTATATTAACTCTATTGAAGAAATATGAATGACTTTCTCCCAGCTGCTGTGGCAGTTCAGTCATTAACCTTTACCGGAGTGGCTAGATTTTCATTCATTCTTTCACCATTCATTTATTCTCTTAAAATATAACAAATATTTTAAATGTCTTAAAATATAACAAAATAATAATATAACACAAAAACTATCATTTCAGAGTTAGACAAGACAAATGAACAAAAGAAAAGGGTCCCAAGCGAAGGCACAAGAATCAGAGACCCAATTGTTCCCACATTTAGGAATCCCATAAAACCGCTAAGCTTGAAGCCATGATGTGTACACAGAGGACCTGGTGTAGACCTGTGCATGCCCCGGTCTCTGTGAGTTCAGATGACCTTTGTATGTGTTGATTTAGAATGTCTTTTTTTCTTGGTGTCTTCCTTCCTCTCTGTCTCTTTACACTCTTTCTGCCTCCTCTTCTGAGGGGTTCCCTGAACTCCAAAGGGAGGGATTGGATGGAAACATAACATTAGGGCTACGGGAAACATTTATTTTTACTTACCTTTTCTGCCATTTGGTCCATGGTTCCCTGGCCACTGGACTTGTGTTGGAGCATAATATGATGACAGGGATATACAGTAGAGAAGAGGAGTACCTCTGGCCGCTGGAAAGCCAAGTGGGGAGAGAGAGAAAAACAACAGATGCCCAGAATCTCCATATTCCCTCCAGAACACACCTCCTCTTACCTCACTTTCTTCCACTAAGTCCCACCTTTTAAAGGTTCTACACACACACACACACACACACACACACACACACACACACACACACA
>NW_026591918.1:6406222-6487954 GCF_907164565.1 Psammomys obesus | reverse complement strand
ACACACACACACACACACACACACACACACACACACACACACACACACAGTAGCATTACAAGACAGGGTCCACGCTCTTAGTATATGTGTGTGTTTGGGGGATGTTTCACATCTAAACCACAATATCCAGGATATAGCTCACTGGCAGAAAGTCAGCATACCAGACCCTAAGTTTAATCCCCAGTACTAAAAAAAAAACACCAGCAACAACAAAATATGCCTCATGGCACCAAATCACTACTAACAAAATCAAATGAAAAAACCTGATTATCTGTCTTTAATGACAATAATAGATAAATTATTTATATACAGATACTTCAGGAAAAAAAAACTGCAAATAATTACAGCAAAGTATTTTACCTTTTCATATTCATTTTTTTATTCAAGTTTGGCTTTTCAAATAACAGACAATATTCATACACAAGTGCAACCAATCAACTAAAATAAGCTCCTTAATCCCTCATTACCAATCTTACTATAAATAAAGTCGAAATCAGCCTGTTAAAAGTATGATTCTGTCAATAGCAAACTAATTGTGATTCTTTGGTGATTCTCATTTTATAAGTGGGAGTTAAGCAATTAAATAAAAATTATTTGCTCAATGTGAGAAGAAAACTGTTAACTAATTTGTTCAAAGTGATGAGCCTGCTAGCATCAGAAATAGGTAGTATTAATTATGAATAGGGAGGATTGTTTTCGGCAGCACCCAGCAGCTACTCTACAGTCCCTCTTTTCCACCTATTTTGGCTTTGCTTGCAATGTTTCTCCCAAGGCTGGCATCATCACAGGTGTATAACATTTGTTGACAGATAGCTTGCATAAATACCTTGCCACTGGAACCTTCCAAAGTTTGACAAAGACCTGGAATATTCTTACTTTTCCAGAATTCCTGTTGAGCCTGAAACAAAACTATGTTGTGGTATGTCAGAGCATTTCATCAGGTCTTCTCTATCCCATCTTCTGCCTGTCAAGGTTATATTTTGCTATGGTATCAGAATTATAAATATATTACTTTTAATGAATGTACAACCTGAACCCAAGTCATCTTTCCTCTGTCCCATGTTTACTGCCATGTGATAGGTACAGAGAATAGTGATTTGAACCATCCTAGAGACGTTCTGAGCAGGACACTATATAAAGAAATCTTCCCAGATGTCTGCCTCTGATCTCGACTCTGAGCCTGAATTCTGCAGCAGGATTTTACAGGCTGATCACATGCAGCATTACAGCCATGCCTTGGGACAGCTTCAGCCCAAAAGACATGTTCTGCATTTAGCAGTAAGTTCCAGTAAACGGAGGGACTGAGATGTCTACAAATCTGTAGACAGTCTGTAACCGTGGAGATGATCCAAGAGGGACCCTTTGGAAAGTGAAAGGAGGCATTATTCATTACAGCAGGACAGTGAACTAAGCCAGGGCTCTCATCTCAGGAGGTCAGAGGGGCTTTTTTTCTTCTTTTTCCTTTCCTTTTAATGTGCCTTGCTGTGCCTTCCTGAGCACTGAGAATCACATTAGTGTGTTGTCCCTAAGGTTGCAATAAAAGTTATGACACTTCTCCCCAGGAAAATGCACAAAGACCCAGAAAATGGGGCTTATGATGTCAGGGTCTTGTGCACGATTAGACCTCTAATCATGGCCCTGAAATCAAAAGATCCCATAAATCTTAGTATATTTTTAATGATTTTTTTTTCAAAACAACTCTTTTCACACCATAGTTTGAGCATTCCCTACCCCTTTCATTCACTAAGCCACAATGCTACCTTTGCAGACAGAATATTAGACTAACATATGGAGTCTAGGGTTGCCAAGTTAGCGGCCTGCCACAGAAAGGAGCCACATGTAAACTGAACAGTGTACTCCGTGTTTGGTGACTGTTTAGTGGTTGGCAGATTGGAGAAAATAACAGCCAACAGGTATCCGATCTAAATTTACACAAAGGATAAAAGCAACCAAAATGATAAAATGTCACCACTCATGGCTGTGAACAAATACTTTAACCCAACAAGAATCTTGATTATTTTCATTTTTGTTTTTTGAAAAGACTGTATAATTTCCAAATGTACAAAGAAAGTTAAAAAAAAAAAAAAGAAGCAAAAACAGAGTAGGGGAAGTTTACTGTGTCAGGGAGTTCTATGAATGTGGGAGTGCTTCCACTAAGCTAAACCAGAATCAATAATTGCCCAGCAATCATCTCTGCAAAGCCCAGTAGTATCTCATTAACAGAGCCCCCATTCACAAGAGAAGCCTGAGGTGGCTAAGCCAAGAGCCTCCACTGTGAGGAGCAGCAGAGACATTGCCTAAGCACAGGGTACTCTAAGAACTCAGCTTGTCTTTTTCCCCTTTCACTGGAAATGTTTTCAGTTGCCATGAAAAATCTCCAGAATCCCAACTAGAACTTTCTGTCTTGCTCATAAACCCAGGGCCACAGGAACCTTGTACTCACCACTGTTCCTTGGCTGGGTGATCCCCATAAAAACAAACGGGAGATGGGTAATTGACTACCTGGTGTCAGAACCATGCATGCAAGAAGAGGTCCTGGGCAGCCCTTGCTTCCTGCCACCTTGAACCCCTTCTGCTCTTGGAAGCTAGCAGTATGGCTATAACTCTGTCAGTAATTGGAGGACAAGTTCAGATGTTGTCTAGGTGTGTGTTTGTCTGTACGGGCTTCAGGGAAGGACATGAGGCCTGGCAAACTTGATCATCAGTAAAAGAATTTGACCACTTGCAGGAATTTTTTAAAAACACCCATTTTGCAACATTGCTGAAATAACTCTACTCAAATAAAAACTAATAATGTTCAAAAAAGATCTTCAGAAAAACCACCAGTATAACCCAATAACACATGATGCCACAGTATTATACAAAGACACTTGTAGCTCATATAAGAAAAATTTGTCACTGTCATTGTCATACATAGACTAATCTTGACATAACTCATGTGAGGCCACTAGCAAAAGTATGTCTCTGAGAAGAACCTAGCATCCCCTACAAAATACCCAGACCAAAACACTTATGGGATTCTTATAGAGCTTTGAAATCCCTGGCTTCAGTATGCAGAAAACAAGGAAAAGGGTACTTATTACAAAACAGGAAATCAACCAAACACTTTCAGAAAATGTAATTGTCTGCAGTGTAGTGTGTGTGTCTCCTTTTTTATTTTTTTCTTATTAATTTATTTTTTCATGTTAACAGCCTAATCACAGCTCCCCTCCCTCTTCTCCTCCCAGTTCCATATTCACACCCCCTTCCCCCACTCCCTGTCCTCTTCTTTTCAGAGAAGGAGAGGTTCACCCCCCATAGGTATTAACCCACCCTGTCACATCGGGTGGAAACATGACTAAGTGCCTCCTCTCCCAAAGAGGCCAGAAAAGGCAGCCCAGCCAAAGGCAAAGGATCCAAAGGCAGGCAACAGAGTTGGGGAAAGGCCTCTGGGTAGGTCTCTTTAACAGGTTTAAATGTTGTGGGAAAATCAAGTAAAGGTAGTAAAGAGAGCCTGTGCTTTTAAAAACAACCCAAGAGAAACAGCCATGTCATAAAGTATACAGGGCTTTGGTTGCCTCTAGAACCAAGCAAGGCAACCACCCAAGACTTCTGAAGATGTCAGGAAAAAAAGAAATGCGAACTCCACTTAAAGTATAGTAATTGCTCATCTTGTTAGCAATTATGCTGATCTGCCTTCGTGTCTTTAACTTGTCACAAGTGTCTGTGTAAGAAACTGAACTGGGTGAGGTGGTACATACTTGTAATCCCAGCACCAGGTGGGGATGGGTGGGTTAGGTTCAGAAACAAGTGGGTCCCTGGAGCTTCTTGATTAGCCAGCCTAGCCTAATTGATTGTTTGAAGCCAATGAGAAACTCCATCAAAAATAAATAATATTTGCCTGAATTTAACCAAATACAGAATAGTCACATAATGGGTTATTGACCAAAAATCTAATGTGGAACATACATATGTTAAATATAATTATCTCACACATATGAACACACACACACACACACACACACACACACACACACACTCTTTCTCTCTAAAAGAAATTGCCAAGATAATTTTTAAATGAATTAAGAGGAACAAACCTTGAGCTGTAGGCAATCCTCTTTGATGTATTTTAATGTATACAGAAATATAAATGTATAGATAATGATACCCACATTCGGTTAAAAATATAAATATAATTTTGTGGATATCTACACATAGTTGCAGAAATACATGAAGAATTTTTTAAATTTCTGAATTAAGTCACAGAAAAAACATTTTTTAAGAAGGACTCGATGATTTTTATTTTTTATATTAATTACAGTTTATTCACTTTGTATCCAAGCTGTAGCCCCCTCCCTCATTCCCTTCCAATCCCACCCGCTCTCCCTCAACTCCTCCCTGCTCTAAAAAGAAAAGAAAGTTATTATAAAACTACAAGTTATATATAACCTGATATAGTCTTATATGTTTTAGTAGTAATAGTTTCCATCTATCTTTGGTGTATTGTTTTCTAGGTACAACATTAAGTGCATAAGCACAGTGACTAATCACCTTTAACCCACATCTCATTTGAATAAACATTTCACTGAGCGTAGGATTAGAAAAAATTAAAGATTGACCAAAATCGTAAAAAAGGACTTGATGAGTGTGATAAACAATCTTTCACTGTATAGTTGATATGTTTCCATTTAGAGAATAAATACATAATCACTTTATTTTAAAATTTAGAGAGTAATTTCAATGCAAAAAGTTTGTGTATTCTTTTCTGGTAGTATTTATTCGTTTCCCTGTTTTAAAAACAGAAGTTCGGTTTTAAGAAACATTTAATACGTGGCTGGAGAGATGGTTCAGTCATTAAGAGCACTTGGCCTTCTTCCAGGCATCCCAGCTCAGTCCTAGCACCTATAGAAGACAGCTGCAGCTGCAGCTCCAGAACTTACCGTACCTTATCCTCAGTGACCCACATTCACACGTGAACACCTACATGCATGCACACATACATGTAATTAAAAATAAAAACAAACCTTAAAAACATACTAAAGCAACAGAATAGACAGTAAAATTAACAGTATTTAAACTCATTTAAAAACATTAGCTTGGGAAGAGTAATAAAATAGATAAATCCTTATCAAGAATAACTTAAAAACAATGAAAGAGGAAATTAACAGGAAAGAGGAGATTATCACTGGAGGTCCAAGAGATACAAACCACACAATACGACATAGCCTCAGACCAGTAGGTTTGGAAATCTGGAAGATGCAGATGTATGCCCTGCTGTGGTAGGAATGTGAAATGTCCCCCACTGGTTCTGTGTTTGAACAGTTGGTCCCCAGCAGGTGGCGCTGCTTGGGAAGGTTGTGGAACTTTTAGAAGGTGGGGCCTCACTGAATGAAGTGGGTCACTGGGGACCTTGAGGTTTCAGACTATCCTACTCAGCTCTTCTCTCTGCTCCTGACTGCAGGTGCATCATTCAGTGTTTCAGGTGCTACAGATGGTTCAGATGATTGAAGTCTACCAGGTGCTCCCGGTGCTTCAGGATCAGCTAACACCCCGGCACCGGCCACCATACCTTCCTCACCATAAGTGAACTCATCCTTAGAACTGCGAGCCAGAATCAACTCTCTTTTCCTGAAGTTGCTTTTGTCAGGTATTGTGTCAGAGCAATGAGACTATGAATATATGTCTTATGTAAATCATGGATGTGGACAGAAGAAGAAAAACAAATGTGAATGATTTGCTATAGACCAAAGAAAGTGAACTCATTATTAAAACCTTCTTCTCAGGCAAATTCTAGGCACAGATGACTTGACTGTTGAGTTTTTCCACAATTTCAGGAAAAGATAAACTAATGTTATACAGATGCCTCTAGATTATAGTAAAAAGGGGTCCTAATTCATTTTATGAGGCTACTATAAACTGATTGCAAAAATCTGTGCATTTACAAGAAAGAAAATAATACAAAAACATGTGTGCATAAATGCTAAAATATTATAAAATATTAACAAATGGAATTCAGTAGTCTATCAAGAGGATAATGTATCATGACTAAGAAGAGTTCATTCTATGCATGCAAGAGTGCATCACCATTTGAAAATAAATCAGTGTATAAACAAAGAGCAAAGATCTCATTTTATCATCTTAAGAGATGCGTGAAGAACCTTTTTATGAAGTTTGATGTCTGTTCAGAGAAAAAAAATTACAAACTAAAACTGGAATGAGATTTCTTTAACTAGATTTTCCCAAAGCCTACCAAAAATAATTCTATGGGAGGCATCCTACTAATTAGTCAGAAATCAAAAACATTTTGAGACAGTGGGAAAGAAAGATACAGAGAGGCAGATTCCTAGTTAAAATGAAAGGGGTAAAATTTATATTTGCTAATGTGGAAAAGAATCCCCAAATTCATTTTTAAGGCTAATGTGATACGTATATATAAACTAAAACTATACAAAACAGAAAAACAAAACCATAACTATTTAGTTTAACTGAAAACAGTCTGGAAAACTATGTCCCAGACTGCTAACAGTGGTTATTTCTTGAGAAGAAAGGGAGCTTAGTTGTGTTTGCATATGTAGAGAACAGTAGACTCTGAAGGAAGTTTTTCTATGACATGTGGCTGCATTACCTGAATCTAATGTCATTGTGATAAAACAATGCCATGCCCAGCTTCAAAAGAAATGTCTGGTTGCAGGGGTCAATATATGTATTAGTTTTATAATCAGTTAACATGTTTCCTAGTGGGTATCCATGTTTGTGGGAAGGAACTGAGGAACAAGCTACATCTTTATGTAAATCACACAAACAAAACCGCAATGATTATGTTCTGACTGGGAACACTCCTGGGCTTCTGGATCTGGAATAAACAGATAGATAGATCAGTTATCTGTGATGATTCTGGAATTATTTAATTATAGCCATCTAGTATCTTGAATCTCAATGGTGGCAAAGTGACTATGAAAGTCAGACTATGGGAACACAGTATCAGGCATTTGAGATGATCAAGAAAAACAACTAAGGTCTTTGGCTTCATTCATGATAATCTAAGAACAAGTCTATGGGCAAATGCCTTTCTCCTCCTTGTAGGTACAGCTAAAGTCTGTTTGACTGGCCAAATGAAAGAGTCTAGCCATTAAGGAATGGGATATAGTTGTTCACAAGGTTTGTTTCAGAACCCTGCACGCAGATACAAGCTTCTTTAATTCATTTCTAGGCACAGAAGTCTCTAGGTTCTAATCCTGGGACCCTAGAAGCCAAACGGATAAAGAATTCTGGCAATGCTTGCCCTTCCAGAGGCCACATTAGTGCCTCTCTTCCCAGACAGAAGCAAGCAGTGCCTGATTCAAAGAGCCCTGCAATACAAATAAATCTTCTTTCTCCTTCAACTTCCAATAGAACTCCATGTTTTATTGAAACGGTATCCATAATCAAGTGTCAACAGAGTAAAGGAGTCAAAGAGAAGAGAATTTTTTTTTTTCAATTTACCAAGTGAGAGTGAACATTTCACACTACTACACTGCGCTGGATTTTTTCTGGATGTCATGACCCGAGTATAGAAGAGGCTTCTTAGGGTCCTGAGTCTAGAGCATGCCATGGGGACACAGTCTGTCCCCTCAAATGGATTCTGTCAAGAGGACAAAACTGAAGTAAAATCCCTCACCAGGTGTTTTCCTCACAGACAGCAAACTAAATAATGGACAAAATAAAGTGGATAATCTCATGGGAAATTATTTTTATTTCTGGTTGCTTGTGTAGATGTGGGTATGCCTTTAACCCTTTCCATTCTGATCTAAATCACCAGAATTCCCTAATTCAGCTCAAGGTAGTCTGAAATCAGGAGAGTGACAGCAACAGAATTCTACTTCCCAGATCAGAATCCACCTTGTAGAGCCAGAATGCATCTTTTCCTAGATGTAGGACCTCAGAACATTTCTGTGGCTTGTAAGAGATTGGAATAAACCTGCCCCATGGTGGGCAGAGGTTTTGGCAGAAGCACTGAGTAAAATGTACATGCAAATTCATTCCCAAAGTTAAGAGCTTAAACAATGAGGAAAAGTAAAGGAAACCGGGTTGATCTTCCCGGGCACAAGCTGGCTTTGCGGTGATCTAATTGGTGTTTCTAGGGCTAACAGGCTGCCTGACAAAATTGATCCAGACAGCCTTTTCCCACTGGCAACAGCACAAAACCTAGATGACATAATTCACAGTATAGGAAATTGGGAGCAGATAGGAACGGCACAGCAGGCTACTGGGTTCCTTCCAAAGGGAGCACACATATTGAACAGATTACCAAGGAAGATCCTCAAATTTGGCAAAATCAATTTGTTCAAGAGATAGCAGCAGAATAGCGGAGAGGATGAAGGCCAGAGCAGAAAGGCCAGGAGCTAAAGATGCACTGTGACGAGGATGTGACAGGTCGTCTTACTCCCTGCGCTTCTCTTTCCTCCTAAGGGTCCAGGTTTGGCAAGTCGGTAAGTTCATACTGACATGAAGCCTAATGGGACTTTGTTGTCTGAACATCCAACACTGGGCTAATGTCTTCATTATTTTCCATTGCTTACAACAGACATATTTTTCCATGTATTTGAATGAAAGAAATTATGTTGAGGAAAAATATTTATAACCACTCAGAAATTTGGCTTCTGGAAACAGTTTAGCATAAAGCAGCAAGGGTGAGATTTTGTCCCTTCTTGTCAGGTCCAGCACTCATTCTAGTGGATAGACCAGCAGTAAGTACTGCTCCTTTTCCATGCAGAAGGGAAAGTGTGTGTGTGTGTGTGTATGTGTGTGTGTGTGTGTGTGTGTGTGTATGTATGTATGTGTTTCACGATTCTATCAAATAAGCCAAAATCTCTCATAAGTGTCTACAGAGCAGCTATGTCTTTCGACACATCTTCTTTTTGCCGTCTTAGAGAAAAACTATCACTAGCCTTGTAATAGAGACATTTTTTAAAGTAAGGATGACAAATGTAGCATTTCCTCAGCTGTCCCACATGAGAGGAAGAAAAGGCAATAATGGCAGCCATTGCACAGATGGAATTTCCCACAGGGCCAAGCATTACTTGGTACTGGGAAGGCCAATACCAGACAAGAATGACAGAAATACCCAAGTGTTCTCCTTGAGACTAGCTCAACTGTCCATGTGATGGGAGTTTTCTCTCATGTGTGGGACAAAATGGAGAAACAGTCTCTCCTGTGCAGGAACTCCCTGAGGTACACCTCATCATGAAAGACAGAAGCACATCAGTGGTGTCTTCCAGACTTAGAGTGATGCTAGCCTAATTGAATCTTTTGTCCCCAAGAAAATCCCTTTGTCCTTCCTAAAAGGCTTCCAGAGCATGGCATGGCTTGTGAATTGTGGCTCAGGTCTAATATGGAGAATACCAAGATGTGTTCTTGTTGACAGATAACATTCTAGTGCTTTGTACAAAAGAGGCAGGGAAGGACTGGAGTCAGGGAGGACTTCAGGAGAGGAGAAGGGTGTGACAGAGAGGGCACGTTATCAGATCCCCATGCATTTAGACATGGGCATAGATTAGGGCCTAAACTGTGTCAGAATCAAGCCTATTAGCATTTTGTGTGCTTAGGAAAAGTAGGAGAAATATTTAATAATTCTGAGACTGTTTTCCCCATTTATAAATGAAGCTAATAATTGTTCTAAACTTTAAAGCACCACTGCAGTTTATTTTCCTTCCTTTCTTCTTCTTTTCTTTTTAATGAGGGAGGGTCTACTATATATCTCAGGCTGACCTCAAGTCATCATCCTCCTGCCTCACTTTCCAAAGTCCTAGCATTGAAGTTTCCGTGACTCCCATCTAAAAGAGCTAATTCATGCCTAAGTGTCCAGTCCACTGCTTAGCACATGGCCCTCTCTCAAACATTCTTTTGGAGAAGCAATTGAGCCTTTGACTGAACAAATCTTTCCATTGCTCACACCTATAGGATGATAACACATGAGCACACAAAGGAAGCTTATGGGAGCATATCAGAAAGGTTCCTGACTTTAGCAGTATCTGTCCACAGTGGATCCCGTGAGTAGATTCTCGTGGCTGGAGGCATGATGTAGCCACACTGACGTTTCTCAGTGGAGCAGTAGTATAGGCTGGGGTATGATTTGTAGCTTGTCAGCTGTAGAAAGCTACAGGGCCTCCAGAGTGGAGCCTCTGATAAAAGAGGGTAGCTGTAGCCTCGGGAACATGATTAAGTACCTTCTACTCACTCTCAGCAAAGGCTTAAATAAATAAAAGTGTGTTTCCTCAATAGCATTCATCAAAGCTGCAATGATCCTGAATTATTATTACTACAATCACTAACAAGGATAAATGAACCTAAGAATTATAACAAGTCTGGGACTGTAGCTCAGTAGTAGAGCATTTATGGAAGTCCTTGGTTCAATCCCCAGCCCTGCTAGAAGTAATTACATGTATAAGTGTGTATATTACATATACTATGTATGGACAGATGTCAGTCCTTAGAGCCATCTACCTTGTCTATCGAGAACACCTCTCATTGTGTTCTCTCTCATTGGCTTGGAGGTCGTCAGGCGAGGTAGGCTGGTCAGTGTGCTTCAGGGATCCGCTGCTGCATTGCCCCAGCACTGGGATCACAAGCGTCTTACCACTGGAACTGGCTTTCGTTTCTGTTTTTCTTTTTGAATGTGGGTGCCAGGGCTTACACTCAGGTCCTTAAGCCAGCAAAGCAAGCACCTTATGGACTGAGTTAGCTCCCTGGTCTCTAATCTTCAACTGCTTAATGTTGTATTGATTGTTGTATTCGATGCTGTAACCCAAAGGGGTTTTCTGATAATACTGCTGCAGCTTCGGAGAGTGGGCAACATCACACTAAGGAGATAGTGGTGCGGTAGAGGTAACTGTTCCTGTCTGCGTGGAGAAGACTTTCTGTACCTGCTTCCCATGTTATAGATGTAAACCTCAGTTGTGCTACTTTTCATTACTGAACTACCAAGTCTCGGATTTGCATCTGTGTAATAGAGAAAATGGGATGCCTACCGGGTGGGGCTGACAGACTTTTGAAGACACAGTTAAGAGTTTGGCACAGTAATGCTTGCTACATGGGAAAGTGGCCAATACATGGCAGACATTACTGCATATATGGTTTATCTACATTGTTATTATTTACTTGAAGAGACAAAATGAAATGGAGACAAGTAAGAACATAAATGTTCTTTTAAAATGTCAGACTAAGAATGGATTAGGAGGCAAAAAGGAATGACTTCTTATTCTTTGAAAGGTAAATGAGACCCATTTTATTGAAGCCAGAGTTTCATTCCTGCATAATAATGGGCAATTAACCCAGCCTTTCCTGGGATCAAGCCCATCCCATCCTCCCAAAGGGAGCAGATCTGACTGGGCTTAAAATTTGTCCTTTGCAGGAGAGGTGAGGTTTGATTTCAAAGTTAGAATGGAGCTTGCAATCCAATGTTCCCAGACCCAGACCCCAGGCACTTTATACAGAGTGCTGCTAAGCAGGTAAGGTCAGCTAGGAAATTCACACTCCCTAGAATGACAAGCAGGAGGCTGTAGCCCAGGATCCTAGGAAGGAAAAAAAAAAAAGAGCTTTTTGTTTGGTAGCCTCTCAAGATATCAAGCCACATGTTCAAAATGCTATATCCACCCAGAGGGGGCGCCTTTGGCTAATTCAAACCAAGGAACACCCTTGCCTAGCTGGGCACCCAGCCAAGCTGTACCTGACACCCGCACTTCATTTCTATGGCTCCTCTTGGGAAGGAGAGATGGAATTTATTTATTTATTCATTTTATTCTCAATACCACTTTTCTTCCTGTTTGCTTTTCCTCTTTGCCTTCAGGGTACAGAATGGTAGCGCAGGTTTTGTGATTCTGTAAGTGTACAGATATATAATTTTTACATCCTGTTTTTAAGTCATTTTATTGGGCTTTATCTAATACAAAATGCTTTTCCTATCAATTAGACAGGGTATTTAAAGGAATTTTTTTTTTCATCCACATGGTTCTTTATTACTTACAGTTCTCTGTGACCTGAGTTTATTTGGAATCTTGTATATCTCACTTCTCAGACCAACATCCAAGTTGTTTCTATAAATAAAAAGCCCGGAGCCACTTAACTTAATTTCAAAGACTCCTCTCCATGAAGTTAAATGGAATAGTCTGGAGTTTTCTGGTATTAATCTATCTATTTTCTTTTAAATAGTAGTATTATGTTGCCATTTTTCTTTTATTGTGAGTTTTTAAATGTTCCAGGATAGCTCTGAAAAGGAGCACAATTATAATAGTAAATGATAACCACTAAGAATGTGAAGGCTTCCCTCTATTTTCTGCTTATTTCTGTGAATGCTCAGGACAATGTCTGGCTTTCTACCCTTGTCATTTTAGATAAGCTGAAGTCACACTAGGCTGTTCCAAACCCTGAGTGATGAGGCCATCCATCTTGAAGCCTGGTGGGTCTTGACTTGGCCAGGAACATGCCGACACTCCACTCTGAGCTTCTCTCTGGATGAAGGACACTAATGGGAGTTAGACACTTCTTAGACAAGGCCACATCCCTCACAGCCTGCCCTGCAGATGTTCTTACTCTTTCAAGGCTTTCAGAGTCTGGTGGAAACTCTCGAGAACATTAACATCCATTCATTTCACAGAAAGGTTTTATGAACACCACAAGAGGCCAAGCTCCATCATAATCTTCACTGTGTTTAGCATAGAATTTCACATTGCTCAGAACTCAATCGATTCATTCTGAATTGAGCTGAAATCACTCTTTAACCCCAGTAGTACATAGCAATAGCAAAATGCCTGAGGAAGAAGGAAGGGGTAGAACAGTGCCTTGACAGGATTACAATATTAATCTGTCTGCTGCTGAACTCCATCCTTTTTTGCTTTGAACCTAAAAGATTTCAAGATGATGCTGTAGAAAGACTTGGTGGAGGCAGTAGATAAGCTAGGACCTACAGATCAGTATGATTCCAGGTTCAGAGATAAAGAAGGACTAACGTCTGCATAAGCCATACCAGGATTGGATAGTGAAGGTAGGATCTGGGGTGGTGGTCTCTGGCTGGAGCTTAGGTGGATAGAAGAAAACAAATGGACAGTATCTGGAAATGGAACCATGGTGCCAGTTATTCATAGCTGGCAAGAACCCACCCCAAGAGATGAGGAACAAAGGGTACACTTCGGGTCACTGAGAGAACCAGCCTGCGCCGCCAGTCCCAGGTATGAATAGCAGCTTAGGACACACCACCTTACACTTCAGACATTTTGAACATTTGTAAGACAAAGATGCTAACAACTGAGATATCCTCACTGCTTCAAGCTGCCCCACACAGACATGACTGACACCAACAGATGCTCTACAAGGGTGGGATCCCCTCCTTCCCAAACCCTAAGCAACCATGAACAAAGTACAAGTTAAAGGGGGAAAAATATTTTTAGATACATTTCTACATGGCAAAATATCAGACTTATTTTTAACCATCCATGTGTAGTCAGTCATTCTGGAAACATTCTGAGTTTGTTTGTTTCTTTCTTTCTTTCTTTTCCTTCCTTTCTTTTCTCTCTCTTTCTCTTTCTCTCTCTCTCTCTTTCTCTTTTTCTCTCTCTCTCTCTCTCTCTCTTTCTCTTTCTTTCATTGCTTAGTACCATCCACAGCACGCTTCCCAAGCCAGCAGAATCATGATCCAGGTCCACAGCACTCCTTGCGCCCAAGTCAAGTCACCAGGGTTCCATATCACCCCTCCCCCAAGCCGACAAGAGTTTTCCACAGCAATAAACAATACTGTTTTCTATTCTGAGTAATATGTTGAAATCTTGTACTTTCTGCCTTCTACCCACCAGGGACATAAACTACACCTTTGCTAGCGTACCCATGCTGTCTGTTACCCACTCATTGCTCACTTAGTAGCTACCCTGGCAACCAGACGGACTTACTGTGGTGTCATGCAGATTCCTTGCAAGTACTCCTTAGTTAGTGACCTAAGGCTTGTTAATGTACCTCTGTCATTCACTTCACCTCACCTCATCATCTCACGTAGCAGTGCATGATCTCGGAGCATCACAAAAAGGGTGAGCGTAGCCTAGAAAGAATATTGAGAATCAAGACACAGAGAAATCGTCACCTAATTTTTGTTAGAGTATCTTCTCTAATTACTGCATATATTATCAGTTACTTTTGTCACTGTCTCACTGTGAATAATCTACAAACTAAGTTTCATTAAATATATACGTATAGGAAACGAACATAGAAGAGATAGGACTTTAGTATCTAGGAATGCATGCCTTGTGGAAAGCAGAATTATTATAAGTTGTTTTCTCACTCATGAAGTCATTTATATGACTATACATTTAACAAGCTTATTGTTTTTAAGTTTATATGTTATAATAGTATTATATGTTATGTAACTTAGTGATATATATATATATATATATATATATAACTGTCACTCATTTACTAATCTACTTATTAAACAATAAGTATTTAAGTACGAATTCCTGATAATATAATAGGTATTGAAGATAAAAAATTTGCTAAAATCATTTGCTAGAGCTTACTGTCCAAAGAAAACAGAAGGAAAAACATGGGCTAACTAGGCAATACTTCAAAGGAATTGCATAGGACAGCAGGACAGATTGACAGGAACCCATGTGGTAGCAGAGATGAGAAGCAGGAACTCAGTGGATTCAGAAGGTCCTGAGACTCTTCAGATGAATTAACTTAGGAAAAGGATGGAGGCAAGGAGGATGGAGGCAGAGGGACCACCTTCTTGGTAAAGACCTTTTGAAGATTGGACTGTGGATTATTCACACATTTGAAGATGAAGCTTGCTAGAGTCCTGGCAAAATATCTGATGGTGACTGGATCAGTGCCAGGGCACTGGACACTCCATGTGAAATCTGACATGTTAGACAGGCAGCAGGATCCTTTTAAACTGTCCTAGCCTACTTGTTCAGTGTTAACTCTCACCGGTCATCTGCTACAAAATGGCATTTTAGTTCATACTGGACCGATTATATATCAGAGGTCCTATAAGTTTATATCACATAGTAGGACTGTAGACATTGTCTTTGTGTCTGTGTTTACTCAACAACCAAGTTTCCTAACAAGACACTCTCAAAATATAGCCCCATTGCTAAATAACGCAAGAATGTGCAGCCTGGTCACACTCCCTAATGTCATGCATGTTGTATATGACTGCGGGGTTAAGACATGATTTCCCCTTCATTTGAAGTGTTCCTTTCCCTTTCAAATGTGAACGCATTTGTGGTCATAGGTACTTATTTTACACTAAGTGAGATAGTGTAAGATAAAGTCCCCACAATTAGGATTCCTGTCCATAGGAGAAGACTGAGAGTGGACTTGCTCTTTTTATCATGTGAGGATATAGCCCTCTCCAGACAATGAAATTTTATTAGTTTGCTTTCTATTGCTGTGCCAAAACACTGACCAAAAGAATTTGTTTGTATTACAGGTTAACAGTGTGTCATTGGAAGTCAGGGCAGGAACTAAAGGCAGGAACCTGGAGTCAGGATGCATCAGAGACCATAGATGAAGGCTGTTTTACTGGCTTGCTTTTTCCAGCTTACTTAGCTACTTTTCTTATAGGGCCCTGACCCATATGCCTAGAGATGGCTCTTTTCACAGTGGGTTTGGGTTCTTCTATATCAATTAGCAATTAAGAAAATGCCCCACAATCATGACCACCGGCCAATTCCTGATAGAGACAATTTCTCAATTGAAGTTTCCTCTTCCCTGGTAACTGGCACAGATGACAATCTATACACAACAGCTTGCTCTTGGACCTCCCAGCCTCAAGAAATGTGAAAAAAAAGTGTCTTTTGTTAAAAACTACCCAATTTATGCTGGTTTTTCCTAACAGTCAGAGATGATATAGAAAACAAGTGACCATGAAGAAAAATAAAACATTTGGACAATGGGTTGCATTCATTCAGGAGAGACACTAATAGTGCCTTAGGCTTTCCTTGTTCAATGAACCAAACTTATTGATTTCTTGCTCTTTGGGGTTCCTGATAAAATGCTAAGAGTTGGGCCTACTCTACCTGGATGCTGTGTCCACACAAGTCTTTTCTGACAAAGCCCAGGAAAGATACTGGCATGGTAACACCCAGTGCTCATGAAGGAGAGAGGAAGAGGAGAATGTTGGGCTTCAGACCTGGGACAAGTGGCTGAGATGCCTTTGAAACAGGTTCTCCCTGCACCTGTTAGTCCCTATCAGTCAGGGTGTGTCAGCAATACCCTACCCTTCACCCTGAACCTCCAGCCCAGGGGCATGGGGTTGGGTTACAGAGGCTCCCCCCCCCCAGAGGATCTTCACTATGTAACCCAGACATTTTGGTTCCTGTATGCTCTGCTTTTCTCCTCTCCCCCCTCTCTTTCTGTGTCTTTTCCTCTCTCTCTTCCTCTGTCTCTTACTCTCTCTCTGCACTATCCATCTTTCCCCCCTGCTTTTCTGACTCTCCCTGCATGGCAGCTTCCCTAGCCCCCATTCCTTCGGACCAGTAAACCCATGGAGAGATGTTCCCAATAAAACTGCATTTAAATACTTAAACTAACGTGTCTTGAATTAGTTCATTTCATGAGCAGAAGAAATAATGCTTATCAGAGAAAGAGAAAAAAAGAGAGAGGAAAAGGAAGAACAAAAGGAAGAGAGGGAATAAAAAGAAAAGAAGGAGGAATAGCCACTCTCACTACCCTGAAAGCCTGCAATGTGCTGGTCACATTTCCTTAGCTTGGCAGCTGGGTGCTAATTTTCACTGATGTCAACGGGAAAATTATCAGATAATTGTAATTCTGAACACATTAAAGTCTTCAAGTTCATCTTACTTAACATAGATCTCTAAAAAGACTGTGACTAATTAATGCAGTCACTACTGCTAACAGAGCAGTAGTTACTCCAAACTAAACCATTTTCCATCTCTATCCTTACAGACTTGACAGTCCATGCCCAGCATCCTTCTTAGCAGTATCAAGAACAGATTAGAGCAATACAATTATAGGACAGGAGCTCTGGCAGGCTATAATTCTTTTTAAAGGACTGGCTTGCCAGGAGAGTTGCCAGCATGGTCACATTTTAACAGCTCCCTCCCGCCAAATAGCCTTCTGTGACACACAAAGCTATCTTTAACTGGGTTTGTTTTAGACAAAAGCACTGTTACTTTTGTGTTCACTCTCTAGAAGGCAGAATGATTTGCCAAGGCAAATTGGGGCTGTGCAAATGGCTTTTAACTGACCAAGCTGAGGGATTTTTGATGTATGGTGGCTGGGCAAGGTAAGGGGGTAAGTGGCACTATTAGATACGGAATGTCAGTGTCACAGGAACTCTGCGACAGAATATGGAGTATTTTGATTCTAAGAGGAGGTATTATTCTTCCTAGCTCACTCAACCGGATTTGCTGCCTGCCTACAGCAGGAGTCAAGTTCAAACAAAAGAGATAAAGAGTGTACGCTAATGTGTCTTGCATTATACAAGTGGAAAAAAAGAACAGCATAATAGTACAATTTTAAGTAAGTTAATAGGACAGGTTGGGAGTTGAGAACTATGGGGGGAAGCAAACTGAGGGAGTGGAAGAGAGAGGAGCAGGTAGGGTGCACATGGAGGTGTTAGGATGGTTGGGCCAACCTCATGGAGACAAGGAAGGAGGGAAGAGTCAGTCAAGCAGACATCAGGACCTGCTGGAGCACAGACCAGAAAAGGGGAGCCTGCCTGGTGTGTTCTCAGAACAGCAAGAAGACAATGCCAGAAGCATCAGGACTTAAAGCTCTACAGCAAGGGAACTCCAAGTCAAGTGAGAATTTGGGACAACTCTGTCTTTTCCTCTTAGGAAAACTGTGAGTCACTATAATATCAAATTACATATTTATATTTTTGTCCTTTGGAGGACCATGCCATAGGGTACAGCATGGAATCCTATTATGTGGGTACAGCTTTATCCTAAGAGGTGACCGTGGCTAGGACTGTAATGAAAGAAATGGAAATGGTGAGAGCTAGTTGGATTAGGGGATGCGCCTTGATGTCAGAGTAAGCACAATGTCCTAAGAACTGAAGGTGGAATACACCAGGGAGAATTTAGAGGGTCCCCCAAACTGCTGTCAGCTGGATTAGAAGACAGAAGTGGCAAAGACCAAGGAGGAAGGAAGCTTGACAGTGAGCTTAGAACACTCTGGATTTGTGAGTGGTGTGAGTTTCAAATTTGGAAGACTACTCTGCCATGACAGATTTGGGAACTAACGGTTTATAGCTGATATGTGGTATCACCCAGAACATAAATGGAGGAGAAATGAAAACCAGAGAGGGAGCCCAGGTTACCCCACAGAAACAGATGACTTTGGTAGAGCAAGAGTTGCATAAGTGCAACACACAGCAACTGTTCAGTGAGGACTATTACTTAGGAGAGGTGGTTATTTAAGTTCATATTTTATGTTTATTGTGTTTACAGTACCTGGTTGGTTTTATATGAATCTAAATTAAGAAGCAATAACCTCATATATATTTTGTAGTGACAGTTCAACACCCAAGTGTCCGTGTGGCATAATGGGTGCTTGTAAAAAGGAGAAGGAAGTTAAAATGAGCTGTGATGATAACTGATTACTCAGTACATTTTTCATGTGTAGCAAGCTCTGTGCACTCCTCAAGAAGGATACGACAAGGGTCAGGGGCACAGAGTTTCTGTCCTTGGGAGGTAATAGTGTGACTGGGATGACACAGAAACCCTAACTCTTGTTGTGGAGGACACAAAGGGCTTTTAGAATGAAAGAAAAGGAGGCTTGGTCATGAGTTCAGGGCTTAAGCTGAGGTGGTCGGTAAAAGTACACAAACATGGATGCTCATGTGCTTTGGAGTGGATGAGAGCCCACAGAATGTGGACATGAGCTGAGTGAATCAATGGGCTGCAAAACAGGTAGTGAGGTGTTGTAGAGACCTGGGTGGGAACAGGAGCAAGTTCAATGAGCTGTCAGTCCAAAAAGGTTTGGAAACAGTGGAATAGAGTTTGGAGAAAGTGTTCCACAACCATCCAATCACACTCTGATGCTCTGCCAGATTGCTTCAAAACCTCAAACTCATTCTCCTTGCCCTCTGACCCTGGCTTTCACCACATCGGGGAAATCTATTAATCTGCTTAAAAATAGAGCCTTGGAAGGGTGATGGGGTTCCAGGGGGTTCCTGGCAGATATCTGTGGCAGGCTGGTAACCTCAAAGGCAGAGTGTTGGAGGCTTTAGAAGCAGCATCTTGGTAAGATCTGGGGGCTTTACCCAGTATCTGTTCACCCTGAGTCAAAGAGAAAGCTGGGATCAGAGCGGGAAGACAAGTTCCCCTTGAAAACCATAAGTTTATGATACACACTGTTCCTGTTCACAGGTGGGCTTCCCGTTTGGAAAGCTTAGGTTCCAAAACGAATCCTTTTTTAAAATCATGGAGACATTTGAAAAGGAGAAGAAAAAAAGAAGAAGGAAAGGAAGAAAGAAAGAGATAAAGAAAAGAAAGGCAAGGCAAAATGCAAGACAAGACTAGACAGGGCTATTTCAGGAAATCTGGGAAATGGCAAACATGTGTAAGAAGGGAAGAGGCAAGAGCCCTGTAACCCAGGTCATTCAAAACCACGTGGAGACGTCACTGGAAAAAGAAGTAGGGCGAAGGGCCTGTGTTAGTGGAAAGCTCAGTGACGCGCCCCTCGCAGAGCTAGAGTGGTGCATTTCTGACCACTGGGTGGTGGCTGAGTTCCAGATAAGCCTTGTTCCCTCTGTGGCATTCACTGCCTATTTGTGACCTGAGCATGCATTAGTTAGCACAAACTCTACTTTTTGTTCATATCCCAAGCATCATTCCCTCTTGGAGCCACGGCATATTCCAAAATCAGCTTCAGGAACATAAATGATAAATATGATCAAGTTTTAGAAACCTCTAGCAAGGTACAGAGCAAGTTTATAAAGCCACAGTTCTTACCCCTCTCACCTGAGCCCACGTCTGCCCTCAAAGCAGGCATTCTCCGTTGACAGAGCTGTGACACAGGCATGGCCAGCCTGGGTTCTTGAGTTTCTGTCCTCCCTTGTGCTTAGTCCTACTTTGTACCCAGATTCTCAAGAGAAAAGAATAAATGGAACAAAATCCCCCTTTATACTTTTCAAAAACCTAGAAGAAAAAAGTAATGAAATATCTAGCTCAGTAGAAAACAGAAGTTCACCAGAGGGAACTCTATCTGCTACTCAACTGTTTTAGGTTAAACAAAGCGGGTGTTTCTGTCTCTGGAGTCCACTTGCCTGCTCTGAAACTGACACCCGCACACACACTTTCCTGCTCTCTGCAGATCAGTGGGAACCTCGTTCCTCCTGTACACCTTTCCTTTTTCTCAGCTGGACATTCCTCTACCCCATAAACCACACCAAACTCTTTTCTCCCAAACTCACTCTTGTGTGCCAAGATTGCTCATTTTCTTTCACAGTCTTTCTATCTCTGAATGTGTGTGTGTGTGCATATTCATATGTGTAGATATATATGTAAAGGGCAGGTTCCTGTGGAGGTCAGAGTCGATACTGTGCCTTCCTCAGCTTTGACCATTCTTCACATTAGTTTCTGTCACAAGTTCTCTCACTGAACTTGGAGCTTGCTGCTTGGGATAAAGTGACTGGCCAGCAAGCTGGAGGAATTTGCCTGTCTCCATTTGTCTATTACTGAGGTTGCACGCCTGCATGCCTGCAGTTTTTGTTTGCTTGTTTCTTGACATGGTACTGGGGATCTGAAAACAGGTCCTTATCTTCTGTACCAAATACTTAACCAACTGAGCTATTGTTCCAGCCTCTAAGTTCATAATTTCTTGACAAACACAGCACACATCATAGTTTCTTGGGTGTTTGGGCCTTATATCACACTCTTTCCCCTATATTCTTTTGAGATGCTTGTTGAAGACATCATTGATCTACAATCTCATCTGTCTCCTGGGCTGACCATGGCCTATTTGAAATGCCAATCATTTGGTTCTGTAACACAGTAACTTCCTGCTTCTTCTAGTTTCCTTAAGGACTCCTGGAGGTTGAATCCAGGGCCTTATATGTGCTGGGCAAATATTGGATTTCTGACTAACAACCCTAGGCCTATCTTAAAATTTTAATTTTGAGACAAAGCCTCACTAAATGGCTCAGCCCAGACTGGCCTTGAATTTGCAATCCTCTTGCCTCAGCCTCCCTGGTAGATAGGATTACAAGCCTATACTAATAGAGCTGGCTATGTTACTACTGTTAACTGCCCTTTGGGATCATCTTATCCTTTCAAATGGTTAATTTTAACTTATGGAATCCTCTAATGTAAATCTCTTTACCCAAAATTTGTATTGAATTTGGATTTGAGAGTCCTATGGAAAAGATCAGCCTAAAGGACTTAGCAGCCAAGTTTGATCCATGTTACCCAGAAATGAGAGCCTGAGACCATTTCTCAAACTTCAGCTCTTTGAAGCTTGAATCTTTGAGCCACAACTAGTGTCTCCTTTCATACTTTGCCTGCCTGCCCAGCCCAGCTGATAACTTGCCCAGGTGGCCTCAGAAAGATACATACACACTCTCTGTGTTTTCCAGTGTAATAAGCTAGGTGCTTCTCATTTCTCCCTAGATTACTACAATGCCTTCTGGGTTGCTGACAATGACAACATTAACTAATGTTAATGTCCCATGAACCCACTGTCTGGGGTACACTACTGCACAGCCTATGTGAATCATTAGTCCTATGAGGCAGCTACTTCATAATTTCTGCTTTCCAGAGAGAAGTCCAGAAAGCATTTGTTCAAAGTCATATAATCCACAGAAAGAGCATTGACTCAAATCCCCTTCAGTGCCCATGTCTGAGTTCATCCTCCAAGGCATAAATAACAAGATTCCAAATCTTTCATTGTGTATGTCAAAGCCATAACACGTAACCTCCTCCCACTTTCTTACTGTTCATTTCCAGCTTATCTCCTCCTTCCAGCCTAGGCTACTGCTTTTGCTGAAGAAAACCCCTTTATTTGGCCTACTTCACTCCCTTTCCCATTAACAGTTAAGGCCTTTTGCAAAAAAATGTATACTTTCCAAGAGCACTCTGCAGATATCTCTTCTCAGAGCCGATTCATCCCCACACAGCCCACCTGAGCTTGCCTCTTTGCTGCCTCTGGAGCAACAGCCTGCCTGCCTGCCTGGTAGTAGGTGAGACTACCTATGTCCGAGCCACCATTTATTCCCCTCTGTAGCATTCCCTACCCTCCACACTGGCACTTGGTACACACCTACAGATGACAAGCCTCCAGTAAGCTTGGTAGGATTGCACAGCAGGCTTCTGTGTAACTGAGACTTGGGTTATTAGTGTTGGCGATGTTTGGGAGACATGGTCACTCTTGGTAGTCATCTTCCAAGATGCACAGAGATCTCAAGCCCCTTTTTACTCAGTGCTACCTGCCTGAGCACCAACACCGTAGCCTATGGCTGGACTCCAGCATACAATATTCCTAAGCATCTACTCTGTAACAGGTGTAAGTCTTCTCTGAAGTAATTTCCTCTTCTGCAGCTTGTACCGACTACACTTAAGTACCAATGGTAGGAATACACTAATTGTACAAGCTAAGATTCATTAAATTTTATACTTTAACTTTCAAGCAACCTTCAGAACTGATCAGGAAGGCAGATAATGATGACATCCTCTATCTGAAGAAGAATTCTTAGGTTCAGCTGGGCCAGGTAAAAGTCGCAAGGCCATTTAGCCAGTGAGTGGCTGACCAGATGCAACCTGACACCTCTGCCCCTAGTGTACTACCAATCCAGCTCTCTAGCAGCTAAAGTGAATAAATGCCAGTTTCCTCTCACCTTCTTCTTATGCTAGTAGAGTTAGACCCAAAAGCCAGGGCTTGAAACAGCAGACAATTTCTGATTCCTGGCTTCGTCCTTGATGGTGTACAGGAAATATTTACAGCCTGGTGGCTCATACAAACACATCCACTCACATCCTGGTCATCGTTAATCCTCTCATTAAGCTCCTCAGAAGGAGAAAGTAGCGGAAATAGTGGCGGCCATGTACAGGTTAGGCTCAATTGCAGATGGGACATAAAGTCTGGCGTGCCATCGGCCATGAGTCATTGGAAGCCCAAGCTGTGTACCAGAGGACAGCAGGAAACCACAGGACCTGGTTTCACTCTTGCGGTGACGGTCTTTTGGGAGGCTGAAAGGCTATGGTGGTTCAGCTGTTCCCCAATAGCTGCCTCTCCACCAGCTCCAGACTGTGTTTGTCTTGGCCAGTCAGGATGTGGAACCTTTACTGGCTCAGGCAGTGCTACTGAGGAGATCCATCCACTTCCTGTCCCTCTACTCCCAGCTCCACTTCCTGTCTCTCTTTCCCCTGGTATTCCTGCTACACCATTTTATACAATTCCTTCCTGCTATGTGGAGACAGGTTTATGGGTGGTTGGGACACAGGGACTCTTCACCTAGCAACAGCTTCTCACCACACAGAATAATGATCTTTGAAGTGGCCTTGGCTCCTGAGTGAAGATGGAATCTAATGTCTAGCAACAAATACTTTGACTCCTGGGGTCACAGCTACATCTCAAGTCCAATGTGGAGTCTCACCCTCTCATCCTAACATTCCCCTCTCTTGATTCATTTCTGTTTCATTTAGCATGTAGGTCACGCTCACCTTCCACAATATTCAGTATCTGTCTTTTTCATTAAAACAAACAAGCCAACAAACCGCTAAACAAACAAAATTTTCCACAAGGTTTTATCAACTTAGTTAGCTGTTGGTATGTGCCTGGGGCTGTGCGATGCTACAGGAGGTTAAAGTATCCCTTTTTATCAAGCATTGAGGGAAACATATAATAAATACTAGAAAGTCAGAGCAGTTCCATTGAATAAGAGTGTAGAATTTGGTTTTAAAAGAAGGGTTGATTGAGAACAACCCTTGTCTCTGGTGTAGAATAACTAAATGGTTTCTTTATTCTTCTCCATAAAAGATACAAGCAAGGACCTCTCTTGGGTTGCTTATAAGTATTAAACAAAAACAATGTAATATCAAGGACTCTTTAGAATTTCTTGCATAATAGTCTATAACTAGAAACAATGATGATTGTATATATTATAACACAGAAACATACACAGGACAGTAACTTAATTTTTCAGCCTCCTTTTTCTGTCAAACTGGATAAAATCAAGTTAGAAAACCGTTTTAGGCATTTACCCAAAACAAGGCTACATGTTTAGAACTTTTGAGAGGTCTTTGTTGAGATAGCTATAAGAGTTACTAAACTGAGATCACAGATGGCCGGAAGCTTCTACTTAATCCAGATTCCAAACCTTTCCAACTATCTCCCACAAAGCAAGGATCAGCCTTTCCACTCCAAGAGCACACAGACAGAGCTCTCTCCTCTTACAGATAACATCTGGACCTGTTTCATACACATACATGGCTGACCCATAGGACTTCTGAAAACATGTTGGTTCAAAGTTTTGGATTCGATGAACCATTAGATGATATTTTAACATGTCATTCATAGTTCTGGTTCTTTCTCTATTTGTCCCCATCTGGAAATTCACACACTTGCTTCTGAGGTTGCAGTCTCTAACACTTGAACGCCATCAAATAGCAACCCCTATTGTTCACATGCTCTAGGAGGAGGTTGGTAGCCCAGCCAGGGCAACATGAACTTTGAGCCCTATGTACTGACTTCTGAACTTTCCTTAATACATCTGTTTGATGTCTTCTTATATGTTTTTTGCCGAAAGCGAAGATCTGTTCTCATTTTTCTGAAGATATTTTTATGCATCTTTAATAAGCAAGCTGTTGTAGAAAGCAAGCTGCTGTAGTCTAAACATTTGAATTTGCAGCAGCTGTAGGCTTATCTATTTGAAGTCTGTGGATGGAACTTCTTCCAGGGAGGACATGTCAAAAGGCAAGTCCTCACATCAGGAAAAAGTCATAAAGGTGGTTGTTGCTTTTTTTTTCTTCCCAAAGAGCACAGCATCTTCACTCTTTAAGAGGCCCAGATGTTTCCTGCTTTGTTTAGCATTTTTAGGCTCCTCTTCTTTGGTCATCAGAATATAGACTTGACTATAGAGTTCCTTTGAGTTTCCTGCCATTAATAAGGTTCAGGGACAGAAAAAAAAAATGTATTGACTATCTAGTTACATTTTCCAAGCAGCACAAAGTTCTTTATAAAGCACGAGGCTTGGTGAACTTGGAAGAGGTTAGCTGGCTTAATAATAGACACATTCAAGGAAGCCAAATATCTCTCCATTTTTCTACTTTCTTCCACTCATGTAGTTCATCTGTGCACACATCTATTGCTCTTCTGAGCACATGGCAGTCAGTGTGGCCAGACAGACTACACTTATGCCTCACCTTAGCAGTGGAGGTATGTTTTGAGAAATGCATCATAAAGCAAGTACATTTGTTTGAGTTTATAGTAATCAGCTCTTATGAACCAAGCAGTATGCTAAGTCTTAACAAATTGACTTTTAATCTATGTGGATGAGAACCATGAATACAAAGTCTGAGTAAGTTTCACTAGATGAGTTAGGGCCCCATGGAAAAGAACTTGCTTCTAGGGTTAGACAGACGGGGGCTGGAAACTGCCTCTTCCATTGATAGGACAAGTTTCTGAACTCTGGGAAGCCTTGGTCTCCTCATCTCAAAATAGGGAACACAGTCATATTTGCTGCACAGAGTCCTAGAAAGAATTAAGTGAATGAAATGGAATCACCATGAACCATCTTCAACAAAAATGCTTGACTTTTCTCTTTAAAAGGATGTGATAGTGTCTAATAAAACTTCCCAAATGAGGTAACTCTGTTTTTGATCTTAGAGAATGAGTAGGAATTTGCATAGGGGCAAGAGACATTGTGAGTGGAAGGAAGAACATTTCTAAACCCGAAGTCATACATGTGTATGGCATTAGGCAGCACATGGCGGTCAGTGTGGCCAGACAGAGTACACTTATGCATCACTTTAGCAGTGGGGATATGTTTTGAGAAATGCATCATTAAGCAATTTGGTCATTGTGCAAACATCAAAAAATGTATTATACAAATGAAGATGGCTATAGCATCACTAAGTGAGGTAATCATATGGAAAACATGATGCATGTTTGGTCTAGTACGAACTGAAAGGCCATTATGTAGCAATGACCATATTCGTGGGATAAAAGTTGAGAGTGAACAAGTAGGGTAAGACATTTTTCAAGGGCCCTGTGTTCCAAGGTGGAGTCCATACAGGGTAAACACAACTCACTGCAGAAATGAGGGCTGAGTCCTAGAGAAAGAGGGATAAGGAGAGTTTCAAGCTGCCAGTTGACCCTCCTGAGAGTTCACATGGAAGCTTTAGGTCTGTGATGTTCATCTGTAGCCCTCAGGTATTTTCCAAAGTGGGGCAATGTATCTGGTTAAAGAATCACAAGACCCCTGCCATTCTGCTTTTATGGCTGACACCCTCATGTTCTTCTCATTGGAAGTAGTGACAGTGGAGAACTGGGAATTCCAGAGTCTCGTCATTGAATCATAATGGGCAACTCTAATGGGATAATGGTTGGCCAAGATGTTTTCTAAGGTTACCTTCAGTTTTAATTTATAATTCTGATTTACCAGAATTTGCTAGCTATAAGTAATGGGCCCAAGATCATGCCATTAGTGAGTAGGTGGGCCAGGATTTGGCCCTAAGCACTCTTGCAATTGTCTGTGTTTGTCCATTTTATTCTATACTGTGTCTAACAGTTCTGCCCAGGACAATCAAGACAGTTTCCTTTGTTGTCATTTGTGTTTTAAGGACTTCAGTTGTTCTCAAATTCAGGCTTAGAATTCAACTTGGGAGCTAGTGGGTTTTGTGGTTTCTTTAATTAAAATTCTAGAACACAGAGTCCTCTGCAGAAGCCTTGCTCTGGAAGGCATCTTGGGAGTTCAACCCTATTCAAAGTATGAGAGCGTTTACAGCAAAATTTTCCCTGTACTGTGGGATATAGGCAGAACCTCTTCTTTGTGCACTCAATGGATAATTCATTAGTCTGATTGCTCTTACTGCAACACTCTGGGTGGCCAAATTTCATTTTTTTGAAGCCTAGGTACATGTGTGCCTCTGTGTATGTGTGTGTGTCCTTTGTTGGGTAAGATGATATGGCTATAATGAATTCTATCAAATTCAAGCAAGGCTTTCTTTTTTTTTTTTCATTTTTTGGAAACTGAAGTGTGGAGATAACATCCTGCTTTAATATGTGGACTTCTAAACCACATTTGCTATCCCAGGGCAAAGAGATGCACCTAAAAGTTTAAACAACTTATGGGGTTCAAGTCATGTTGCTGACTTTTAAATGATTTCTTGGGGTCGTGTCTGTTATTGGCTTTGAACTCCCCTCCAAATTATGCCAAGTGTTTGTCCCTTTCTTTACTGCCAAGACTATCCCTTAGCAGATTTGCTCTGAAAGGCCACACTAACATAGATTATTATAAGGATGTGCACACTGATTTCCACAGTGAGGGAATCCAACCTTGTTTCATTTCCTACTGAATAATGCAAGATGGTTAACCCAAGTTAATAACCAAGTTAGGTAACTCAGTAATAATCCAATAATAACTCAAGTTATAATAACCAATAACCCAAGTTAGTTAATGCCACAGTAGCTTTTAAGTGTCCATATGTCTCCAGGCGGGGGAGGGGGGGAAGATCAGGTGTGGCTGTGCTTTTGTGTAAATGTCACAGTAGTGACAAAGTCTACAATACAACCCTGCTTGTACTCTTTTAGCAAGAGAAGAACTTGATCGCTGGCCAGCAATTCGACACCTACTCATTTCTGAAATTTGGGAAACAAAACTACACAAATAACTTCCTGGTACCAAGCACATCTCTCTCTTTCAAATGCTGAATTCACATTATCCAAGCCCTCTGGTCTCTGGCTTACAGTAAATAATTGTCCGCAGCTGCTGAGAGTTGGTTTATCCTCCAATAAAGGTCAGGGTGGCTGACTAGACATGAGAAGGAAAACTTCAGAAATTCGGTGTTTAGACTAGCTTGCATCTATGTTTATCTCTTTTGTTTTTGTTGTAACTGAATAGGCAAATGTGGGCTGTGGCAAAGGCATGGCAGAGAACCCGGATATCACGTTGTTCTTTCTAGGTCTTTAATACTAATGCACGGGACCCGTCCCTGCTTTTTGTGCCTCGGTTTCCTGTGTCTTTGCACATGGATCAATATGCAAAGATCTCACTAACTTCTGGCCAGGTGAAATGGTAACTGGAGCTGTAAATATCCATTATCCAAGACAACAAATACCTGTTCATTTTATAAAACTAGAAGGGGTTTGACAACTATCGCCCAAAGTAAAAATATTCGCATCTGACAAAGATGAAGATATCCTTCAATAACAGAGAGGGAAATAGATTAACCAAAGGCCCTAGCTCTTGTGCCTGTGTGTGTGTGTGTGTGTGTGTGTGTGTGTGTGTGTGTGCGTGCATGTCCATTTCACAGGGATGCTGAAATGACAAGGGATACCCCTGCCATGCACATCTCCAGATGAGATTTCTATGTTTGGCTTACAGTGAGGCCCACATAAGCTCTCTCGCTTGAAGTCTTGGGACTTCAAGGAGGAGGCCTATTAACAAGATGAGGTGGGAGGCATCTTCCAAGGGATAAAAATTTATTGGGTTAAAATCTAATGCAAATACAGTTTTCTTTGGAAACAGCAACACAAAGAGAAAAAGAATAAGCATGGATGAGTCCAAAGAAAATGAAGGCAACCTCCATGAATGGCCAGGGAGGAAGGGAAGAAGAGGAAGAGACCAAAGCTGGGAACAAAGATCATGGGGTACCTGATGTGTGTTCATAAGAAACTCATGTCCACCTAACTGAGCCATGGTAATTTCACACCAAACATGCACGTAAGGGCATCAATTGGGGCTCTTTGACCCCAGTCTCTGTATGACTTAATATTTCTCTTCTATCATCACATCAAGTCAGGCACAGAGTAGAAGCATGTGGTCAAATAGAGCCACCTGAATCTGAGTTGGAGCTGTAGGAGATCTTTCTGATTAAGCATCCATTCCTTTACCTCCTGACTCACTACACTTTACCATCCTATCTGCTGCTGAAGCATCCTTTCAAAATGTTTATTATTATTTCCTGTGTCACTTCTCCATCACCTGCATACCACGTTATCCCTCATAATATTTTCTTTTCTACTCAAGGTCCAAGGCCAAGGCTGAGCAACTTTACACAAACTCTACCCACAGCTTGTTTTGTGGATCAGAGTCATCAAACAGAACTTTCTGGATGAGCCAATATGGAAGCCACTGGCTACCATTAAGACATGGTATGATGCCTGAAAAGCAATTATTTTATCATTTAAATTTACTTAAATTTAACAAACCATGTGTGTTTAGTCACTACTCTTTTAGACAATAAAAATCTTATGATTTGGATTTTCCTCTAAAGATATCTACTCTAGTGGATTTTTTTTTTCATTCTTTGCTATTTTGCCTCTGGAATTTAAAACTCCATTTCTACAGATTTGCATAGTGCAAACATGGCCAGTTGAAGGTTGAAAAGAGACCTGAAAATGAAACACCTCTTGGCTCATGGAGCCTCCTTTTCTGGCATAAAGCTGCATGGATAAAAGGAAGAAGAGACTTATTTTTTTCCTTTTGTTCCCTATCTAGAAAGAGAACTCCTTTGTTCCTGTGTTCTTTCTTTAGACAAAGCCACCTTGCTTTCTGAGCCTGGCTCAGACAGAGCTTCTCTTTCCTCTAAATTCCCAGTACTTTCCTTTATCTGAGAGACCTGGAATGGGTCTCAAGTTAGGCACTAAGAACTTGAAGCCATGAGCCTTGTTAGAATTTCAGCTCTGTCAAGCACCTGGGAAGGAACCTTGGACACATGATGTCATCTCTCTGAGCCTTAAGGTTTCAACCATAAAATGGTGTGACAGCAATAGGAACTCTCTAACAGAGAGGAACTAAAGAGTCCTTGTGAGTCAGCAAAGTGACAGAAAGGTTGGTTCCATAGCTTGGGGTCTGGCTCAAAAGCAGTGTGGAGTAGTTGTTTGCATATGCATTCTTACTTTCAGTAAATATTTATTGGACTTACCAGATACTAGACATGTTGCCAAGCCCAGAAAGATGCAACACAATGGTAACTAAACACAGATAAAACCCCTGGCCACCTTGGCTTGTGGGGGCAGATACAGATAGTATCCCAAGTAAAGATAAATAAGTGAGCGAACCAAAAGGAAAGCTCCTGGTACTATGACTATGGAGAATAGAGATACATAGACAGACAGACAGATCATAAAAGACTTCTCTGAGGGTAGTGGAACTGAGGTCAGGAGTGTGAATAGGTGTTGACTTATCGAAAGGGAAAGGTAAGAGTGTTCTAGGAAGGGAGAAAGCATATGCAAAGGCTTTGGCTTCACGTGATACAAAAAAATTCCAGAGGGGAACACATGAACAGGATGCAGATGGTGGGAGAGCAGCCCAAGCAGAGCCCTGCAGGCACAGAAGGAAGAGCAGAGGGGCAATGGGACTGGCTCTACTTCTCCACAAGATCGCCCTGGCTTCAGTTCACAAAAGCAGCTAGACTGCAGCTCCTCATGCAAAAGACAATGTTGCTGGAAGATGTTTCAAATTGTTAAGAAGGATTCAAGGCTTACTTATATGCTTATTTTGCCTAAGTACTAAGGTCATGCTGATATTTTGATTGTTAGCATAGTTCTATATTTCTTTTTTTTTTTAAATATTAGTTACAGTTAATTAGCTTTGTATCCCAGCTGTAGCCCCCTTCCTCATTCCCTCCCAATTGCACCCTCCCTCCCTCATTTCCTCCCTGCCCCTTTCCAAATCCACTGATAGGGGAGTTCCTCCTCCCCTTCCATCTGACCCTAGCTTATCAGGTTTCTTCAGGACTGGCTGCAATGTCCTCCTCTGTGGCCTAGCAAAGCTGCTGCTCCCTTGTGTGGGAGGAGTGGAGGTCAAAGAGCCAGCCATTGAGTTCATGTCAGAAATAGGCCGTGTTCCCTTTCTAGGGTACCCACTTGGATACTGAGCTACCATGGGCTACATCTGAGCAGGGGTTCTAGGTATATCCATACATGGTCCTTGGTTGGAGATACAGTCTCATAAAAGACCGCTGTGCCCAGATATATTTGGTCCTTGTGGAGCTCCTGTCCTCCCCAGGTCATACTAACTTCCCCTTCTTTCATATGATTCCCTGCACTCTGCTGAAGGTTTGGTTATGAGTCTCAGCATGTGCTTTGATACACTGCTGGGTAGAGTCTTCCAGAGGCCCTCTGTGGTAGGCTCCTGTCCTGTTAATTGTTTTCTCCTACTTCCAATGTCGATCCCTTTTGTCTTTCTAGGTGAGGATTGATCATCTTACCCAGGGTCCTCTCTCTTGTTTATCTTCTCTAGGTATACAGATTTTGGTATGTTTATCCTATCTTACAGGTCTAGTACCCACTTACAAGTGAGTATATACTGTGTGTGTCTTTCTGCTTCTGGGATACCTCACTCAGGATGAGCTTTTCTAGATCCGACCATTTGCCTGCAAATTTCATGATTTCCTTGTTTTTAATTGCTGAGTAGTATTCTATTGTGTAAAAGTGCCACAATTTCTGTATCCATTCCTCCATTGATGGCCATCTGGGTTGTTTCCAGGTTCTGACTATTACAAATAAAGCTGCTATAAACATGGTTGAGCAAATGCCCTTGTTGTGGACTTGAGCATCTTTTGGGTATATGCCTAGGAGTAGTATAGCTGGATCTTGAGGAAGCGCTATTCCTAGTTGTCTGAGAAAGCGCCAGATTGATTTCCAAAGTGGTTGTACAAGTTTACATTCCCACCAGAAATGGAGGAGGGTCCCCCTTTCTCTACAACCTCTCCAGCATGTGTTGTCACTTGAGTTTTTGATCTTAGACATTCTGATGGGTGTGAGATGGGATCTCAAAGTCATTTTTGATAGGACATTGAGCATTTATTTTTTAGTATAGTTTTATATTTCTTCAGAAAAAGATTTATCTATCTATCTACTATCTATCTATTTATTATGTATACAATGTTCTATCTGCATGTATACCTGTACAATATAAGAGGGCACCAGGTCTCATTATAGATGGTTGTGAGCTACCATGTGGTTGCTGGGAATTGAACTCAGGACCTCAGGAAGAACTGCTAGTGCCCTTAACCTCTGAGCCGTCCCTCCAGCCCCTGTATTTCTAATTGAGGGTTTTATCACTAAAATGCTGTGACCTAACTAGCATTCAAGTGTAAAGCCTTACTTAAGTGTAAGGTCTTTGTAGACAAGCCCTTTGTTCCATATGTCTTTGTATAAATTGTACAGTGCCCTGCTTACAGGAACTGGGAAAGAATTTATTGTTTTCTAGGCTTCACATGCTAGTAAGGGAAGTATATTATATCTGAAGCTCTGAGAGAGGATCACAGTGTAGATGAGAAAACTACATTTCTCTCTGTTGTCACCAAAACCAATATAAACACCATGGGGGAAGAAAAAGCCATTGCTAGATGGAGGAAGGCTTCTTTTCCCAATGGCAAGGCTTGCATGAAAGTGACAGGTCAATTCAGATTAGAGGGGTGTAGCCCTCTTGTCCCCCAGGTATGTGGGAGGATCCATGTGAAGGCTAGAGTCTAGGTGATCATCCTGGATGCTCTCCATGCAGAGGTCAGCATTACCACTAAGGGGAAACCACAAAACAAACACTGACCTCCTTCTTCACTGTGCTTTCTTCTTCTGTAGTTCAAACTCATACAGATTTCCGTTTTCAGAGGAAAGCCACGGAAATCCCAGCTTTAGGTGATTCACTCTAGCAGGTTTCCTTACCAACAGGAAAGGAATCTGTCTGAGTTCAGCTCAGTCACGAAGGTTGATACTTAGCCTCAGAAAAAAGTGTTCAGCTCAACCTCACACAGTAAAGGCCGCAGTGCATCAAGGGATATTAATTGCTCCATGCCTACCTGCCTAGGAAGAAATAGAAAATGGCGCCACACACATGAACTTAAACCCTTCTCCTTCACTCTGATTGGGTCAAAAGAAGTCACATGCCTCCTCCCAGGCCAATAATAGGCTCCTTGAAAAATGCCATGTTCCGATTGGCTTAAACTAAACAGGGTTTACCCCCTGAGGCTAGAGTGGTTTCCTGACTAGATTAGGTATGCATTCAGAAGCAGAAAAGGGGTGGTGGTGGACACAAGCAAGGCAAATGGACTATGTCCTTCCAGCAGTGTGCCCCTTTCTAGAAAAATGAGATGACTTTATAGGTCTCTGTAGCTCCACTTCATTCATCCATTCATTCCCTCGCTTACTCCATGGATATTTATTGGGTGTTTACTCTGTGTGGGGAGCTAGGGAAGCTTATTGAGGCACCTCAAGAATTTTTCAAATACCTCTGCACATATTTTTCATTCACTTGCCACATGTGGAAGCAAGTATCCACAGAAAGAGGCAGATGCATTCACGTGGCACATTTTAAAAAAAAAAACAAAAAAACATGTGCCTAACACTCAGGTCTCACATTTAGATCTTCATAAATCTGGATTCCATGGGGACCAGGTCATGGTATCATTTCTGGCCACTGTCGAGAAAGATTTACGATGGTTGTTTGCATGACCCAACCATATGCTCTGGCTGGGGAAATCGTCTGGTTAGCCTGCTTTGACGTATGTATTGATGACAAAGAAAGTTACACCACACCACAGGAAAAAGACAACATAAAAACATCCCCCAATTTATCAGTGAAGTGCCTGCAGAAATAATGACCTTGGTAAAAATCAAGAGATGATTAAAAAGAATTAATGGATACTTCATGAAAAAGATGTCAGAGTGGGAAGGTCTGGAAGCCAGCTGTCCTAACATTTCTGGGGCTCAAGGTGCATTTTATTGGCTCCATGAAGTGCATGCTTTTAGCCCCACAGCAAAAGACCATGAAAGACAAGCCTGGCAGCTAGTGCCCTTTCTGCTCTTACATCCTTTCAAACCAGAGCTCCAGGTTTGGGAAGGGCAGGATTTTCAAGCAGACTAGCTCTTTCCCCGCTCATGACCTGAGTAATTGTAATGCCTTACATGGTGTCCAGAGAATGGAGCCTTTAGGCTTACAGGTCAAGCAATCTGGGAGGTTCCAGGACAAAGGCAGGGAATGAAAGGGGCAAAACCATGCCTACCTTCCTATACTTTTTTTCAGCATGCGAACAAGGATACAAACTCAGGGCCCATGCTTCTACAGCACTCTTACCCACTGAGCCATCTCTTAAGAAAGGGGGAATTTGAAAAGTGAAACCTTCTGTACTCTGGTGGAGGTGACAATTACACAGCTCTCTACCCAGTCAGAAGCCATCGATGTACACAACCAAAAAGTACGAATTATAACTTACATAAGCAAAACACAAATGAAATACTCAAGCTCACATTTTTAAAATTATATCTCAAAATGGTAAGGCAAGTGTTTGTAATAAAAACTGTAGTCTCTGGCATCAAGAAGCTATGGAGTATGGACATGTGAAAGGCCAGGCATGAAACTCTATCCTTTGACTTCTAAATTGGTGGTGGTCTTGCTCCTGGCCTGGTCAGATGTGCTAATTCCCTTTGTACTTGCCTTCCACATAGCACTTTTAGTTGTTTTGTTCCTGTTCATGTCTTACACCTCAGCTAGCTACTTTCTCTAGGAGAGCATCTTCCGGGTACTAGATACTTTCTCCTTCTCTGTACTCCTCAGTACCTACCCCTGCTACTTTGCTCATACACCTGGAATTTCCATAGACTATGAATTGGGGTGTAAGGAAATTTTGATGTTTGTTATACCCAAGCACCAGGGCAGCATTAGAAATGTGAAAATATTTCTGAAGCGGCTAGATATTAAGGCCGGTGGATTTGGAGTGAAAGGGGAATGAGGGGAGAACAAATCAGTCTTGTTTTAACCTCTCAATTGCCAGGGTTTCTTTACCTTGGCAAGTAACAGGAGCCAACTTGAACATACTTAAGCAAATTAGAAGCTTCAGGGACAGACTATGGAAGAGGATGCACAGATCAAAAGTCATTGGGTTCCACAAGAGACTGGACAGTCATTGGAAATGCAGGTGAATATTTTTTCCTATGCCTAATCTCCATTGTTTTTCTTTAGAGACTTAATTCTTCCCTCAGTTCTAACTTATCTTCTTCGGTTTTGTGTCCACATGTTGGAAAATGATCATTCAATCGCTAGTTTTCTCTGTTCCTTGAAAGGAACTAGTCCAGACTAGCTGGCTGCTGTGAATCTCTGTGGCTGGCTCTGACTGCTTTGGGATGGGATCTACCTGAATTACAGATGACTGGCCATTTTAACACACAGCTGCCAGGGCTAAGCCAGTGCTTAGAGAAAATGGGCTGTCTTCCGATTGAGTAGAAATTCAAGTTGGTACCTGCTACTTTGGCAGAGAGACTTGGAAATAAGCTCCCATGGTCTTTATCTAAGGTGCTCAGGGGCCTTGAATATGGGCAGGATCCAGGACTTGCTTTTAACTAACAGAATGTGGCAAAAGGAACAAGATATATGTGGTTGTTGGCTCACGACTCCATAGATGAGATTCTAGCACCCATCTTACTAGAATCTCTCTCTTCTTCATTTGCTTTATGAAGGCAGATGGTGATACTGGGAAGACTATGAACTGAGAAACTGAGGCTGGCCTGTTCTTGACAGCTATCGGAAAATGGAAGTTCTTAGTTCTGTGGATGCAAGAAGCTAAATTTTGCTAAACAACCCAAAGAAGACTGCAAACAGATTCTTCTCCAGTCAAGCCTTGGGTGAGACCATAAAATCCAAGGCAGAGAAGTCAGTTCAATCATGCCTGGACGTCTGACCCACAGTCTGTGTGCTGTTTGGAATTGGTAAGTTTGTGGATAATACTACACATGTCAATAGGGACCTACCAAAACCACAGGCCCATCTTCAGCTAAAGCTGTCTTAAGAAGATTGACAGGTTCTCAGCGCATACCTGAAGGTCGTGCAATTCCAGGCGGTACAATAACAGCATAACTGAACGACTGGCTGTCTTGAGCCCTCAGCAGGAGGTCCTCTCACATATAGTATATGAGTTAACTTTGATAACCAGCGAGGATTCTGATGAATTATGATGTGAAACTTCTGTTTCCAGATCTGGTAGTGAGCTCACCAAGGAGTTTTAAGAGATAATGCTGAAGATTATAGCCTCACAAGTTCAAAGGAAAAACAAGTCCACTGGGGTGAGGTGGGTGGCTCAGCAAAGAACTAGAGAAATGAGGGTGATGAAGAAAAAAAAAAGGATGCCTAGAAGCTTTTGTCCCATAGGTATACCTGTGGCATCCCTTTTCTGTGCCTGAGTTGCCTCAAACATATCAGCATTGTTGCCTCTAAGTTGGGAGTGGAAATGAGGCACATGTAGCACCTGATTCCTGTCAGACTTCCGTTCTCATCTTCCTTTAGTTAACACAGGTGGCTCCTGCACAGTCCCTAAAGATACCTGGCTTCTCCTACACTGAACAGGGAGATACGGAGTTTGGTATCGTCTTCAATATTGTCCAGACTTTCATGAGCATTATCAATACTTGCTTTGTAAAATTTCAACTTATACCCAGCTATGAGTACTGACATCATCAAAGAAATCTCGGTAAGTGCTATGTTTTTGTTTCTGTAATGTGTCCTGTGTGATAACAATAGTTCTTAAGCATGTTAGAGAGACTGGTATGGTTCAAGAGCAAAAAGATTCCATGTCTATATACCACATTTAAAGCCCAGGGAATATATTCAGGAAAGCATTTGCTGCTATATAATCCTAAGGGTTGAGCCTTCCAAGACTGGAAGTGCCTTGAAATCATGTTTGCTGAAAAGAGCATGGCCCAAGACAAGGAGCAGGAGACAGTAGCTGCTAAACAAAGCCATTAACTCCTGGAAAATCATGGATGCTCCACAGCCTGTAAGACTGCTTGGAAGTTTCGACTCCAAAGAACAAGACTTCTACAAGCAATGTATAAGTCAACATCTCAAGAAAGGAAAAGGAATTCCTTTGGCCCTTATATTTAGGTAAGATAAAAATGACGCTAGCTTTTTGTTGCTCTTGCTTCATTGCCATTTCTTGCCTCATGTCAACTCTCAGCCCTGAAGACCCTGAAATCCCCAAGTCCCCAGCAAACACAGAGCATTTATTCACAAACATAGGGATAGGGAGTGTGTGTGTGTGTGTGTGTGTGTGTGTGTGTGTGTGTGATGAACCTATAATGTTTCCTCTAATTTGATTTGGGTGTTGAGGTAGAATTGGCTCAGTTTCATCTACCTACCCAGGAAGACTCTGTCCTCACAGAAAGGCTACCCTGAGAGCAGGCTCTCCACTGGGCTGGAGAGAGCGGGTGATTCTGAATATTTCTTAGTCATCCCATCCCACATACAGCTGTCACTGGAAGGTAAGTAATTACAGCATCCATGTGTCATCCCAAAAAGGCTGTGTACTCTGTGGGATGCAGTGTTAAGCCGCTCACCTTATTTGTAGTTGATGTTGACCAAAAACTGTTTCATGTCACGCAACTAACTGTTTATCAAGCTGCTTAAAGACAGAATGCTCTCATCTCCTAAAGAAAGGAAAACTGAAATGACCCCACAGGCTGCAAGATCTGGGCCAGTGCCCCATGACCCATGCTCAGCACACACCTAAACTAAGCATCTAACAAGAAACTGAATCTCTGTAGTTACTAAGACCAAAAAGGGAATAGAAACACATATATTAAAAAGACTTATAGCACAATCAATTAATATATAATTAATAAATAATATATAAGAATTAATATGTAGTAACATACTAATCATTCCCTTAACCCATGCCTCAGGAAGATGAGTTTAGATACAATAGTACAACTATCTATCTAGCTCTTAGCAAGCACAGTTGTGGGGTTTGGAACATGGCTTACATTCAGTTAATACTTGTAGCACTGTTCTGAGACAGATCCCATGGTGAGAACTGAATGCACTGAGGTGTTTTCAAGCTCAGCAAGGATGCAGAGTCTACGAGGGATAAAGACCTGGCAGGGCCCGGTCTGGCCCACAGAGATGTCCTTAGCTAGCCCTTGTGGATTAGAGCTCATTCTTTGGAGCTGCACATTTTGCTCTGAAGTTTACTCTGAACTTCTAGTCACTAAGATGATTTTAAACTTGGAAATTGCAATGAGGACTAGCTAACAGAATCTTCTAGAATGGTGCCTGGATGGAGCTTATATTATTATTAGCTGCAGAAATTTGCAATTTGAGAAAACAGAGCATCAGAGAGACGAGGCTGTATATTGTAGGTCACACGGTCCAGTCATCAGTTGCAGATATAATAGAGAAGCCTGGGTTGGTTTGTCCTCCTGTGGCTGCGAAGTGATCTAGCAAACCTTGCAATACATTTTCCTGAGCCCCAGAGGGTGAAAGAACAGCAAATTGTTTTCACAGTCCATTTCTCCTAAGCAAGTAGCCCTCCTGGGTAGAGCCAGCCCCCAATGGCACTGGACATGCTGGGAGCACCCTCCTGGATCTGCAAGCCATCAACAGAGCTAACGCTAAATGTCAGATCACATCCTGCCTGACACTCGGCCTTCCCCAAGCGTACATAAAATCAAAACCTCCGTGCACACTGGTTTGCCATTTTCTAAAGCACTTTCCAGACTCTTTTTTTCCACCCTGCCTTCAAAGTCCTTCATTAGCCTCATTCTGGGAAGGGCAGCTTGATGTGGGAGGTGGCCAGGGTGTGTTATTTTCACACACGTTTACAGGCTAGCGACTCTTAGCATTCTCTATAGCATGAGAGCCTACAAGAGGTTGAAAATCAAGGCAGGAAAGCCAAGGGCCTGGGAAGTGAGTACACTTCATGAGGTAGGGCTGGGGTGAACACAGGTGTGTCCCCACATTAGGCTGCAAAGAGGAGCTGGAGGAGGGGTGCCACCAAAATGAAAGGCAGCCTTATTCTGCAGGCCCAGAAGTAGATTCTAACTCTTGCCTCCCATCCCAAAGTGATACAGATTAAACTAGATTAAACACAGTTACTCAAATGAATTTAAACTCTAAATAATGCATTCTACACTATTTCACAGAAAGCAGGAGGGGCAAAAATTTGAAACTGACATCTTTATTGATCTTCAGTTAATGTGTAAGAAATAATCATATTTCCTAACACATTTATCTGACATTAGTTTTGGTAAAGTCTTTTGGCTCAGAAAATTGTTTTCTCAACCATGATGTTGGTATGCACAAAGCATTGACAAACAGCATCTACATGTAAACTAACGTGAAAAGCCCAAAGGAAACCAGAGTGCATGAGCTCATTAAGACACTAGATATGCTTCTGAGGAGGACAAATGTATCCACACAACACCTGCACTTGGGCACGATTGCCTCGGCAAGCTTTATAATGTGGTTTTCATTTGTACTTCCCAGGTTACTGTGATAGAAGGAAACAAATAAAGTGCCTGCAAACTGCATCGCTCACTTTCAGAGAAGTCCAAAGAGAAATGAGCAAAAGAGCAAAAATGAACAATGGTCTCAGAAATGGAAGCCTGCCTTATTTTCACTAGCTAATTTAAAATTGTATATATATATATATATATATATATATATATATATATATATATATATATATATAATCTTTTGTCAAGATAGGTTGTGTGTGTGTGTGTGTTTGTGTGTATGTGTGTCTCTGGCTGTCCTAGAACTTGCTCTGTAGACCAGGCTGGCCTCCAACTCAGTGCTCTGCCTGCCTCTGCCTCCTGAGTGCTGGAATTAAAGGTGTGCATGCCACTGCTCAGTGTATTCATTCCTTTTTATTTCATGTGTATAAATGTTTGCCTGCATACATGTATGTGTCATCAAGTGCCTGCCTGGTGCCAGCCAGGAGGTCAGATCATCTGGAACTAGAGCTACAGGTGGCTATTTGCCAGCAAGTGAGTGCTGGGAACTGAAACATAGTCCTGTGCAAGAACAGCTGGTGTTCTTAATTGCTGAGACATCTCAGCAGACCCATGATACATCCACATATATATGTGTATGTATATACACACATATATGTATATTATGAGTCTCTTTCTCTGTGTCCACCTCTGTGTCTGTCTGTCTATCTCTCTCTCTCTCCTCTCTCTCTCTCTCTCACACACACACAGAGAGAGAGAGACACAAATGCACAAACATATTCACTCCAGAATCTTGAATTACTGATAACACAATATGTGAAAAAGTTCAGGGACTTATACATACCCTATGAGAAACTTTCTATAATATAAGTAATTGTCTTGCATACTTGAAAACTAATCTTTGTATCTAAAACAAGCTCCTCGACTCCAGGACCATCTCTCAGTGCAACAGGCTCCCTTCGTTCTCACTGACCACATTTCTCACTTTAGCCAAACCAATTCAGAAGATCTCTCACATGACAATTTTAATGGCTTTTATCAGAAGCCAAGCCAGAGAGAGGGAGAGACAGAGAGACAGAGACAGACACAGAGAGAGACAGAAAGACAGAGACAGAGTCAGAGAAAGACAGAGAGGCAAAGAAACAGAGACGAATATGAATATAAATTATGTTGGCAGGGGAGATTGGGGAGCCCGCCTAACAGGAAGGAGCAGAAGCAGCATGCAGAAGATCCCTTGGGTAGGGCCCCTGTTTAGTCTGTCCCCTGAGACCAGGCTCAGAACACAAGAGACACACTTGCTTGGATGTGGGAGAAACCATCTACCCGAACAGGCATTTCCACAAGTTTTTATCTGCCTCCTACGGGCTGATAACCTGGCCAAGCTTTTCATTTAGGGACATAGGAAGTCTCCTCTTGGCTTAGGTCCTGGAGAAATATAAGAGAGCTAGTACACACAGAGAGAAATAACAGCAAGAGCCTCGGGCTCTGAGTCAACACTTCAGGCCTCCCTGGCTGTGCACAAGGCTGGGTGTTCACGTTCCCCTTAGCAGCAGAGAGGATTCACTGGTGAGAGATGGTCAGAGATAACTTCCTGAGCCCCCTTCCAGCTTCTGAGTCTTCACAGACCCCTTCTTTAAGGTGGAATGGATACTTTAAAGCAGAATGGTTTTTCTTAAAACTGAAAATCGGAGATGATGGAAAACATGATGAGCCTAGGTCTTAAGACCTACCTCCTCCTTTTAGGAAATAGTAGATGTGTCCCTCAAGCATGGGGTATACCAAATCCTTTCCTTCTCCAATGTGTCAGGAAAAAGGCAGGGTTTCTAATTATTCTGACTGCAGAATATTTGGAATATTTTGTTTTTTAGTAGTTTCCCACCTTAAGAACTGTACCTACCCAAACAAGAGGAAGGATTACATTTTTTAAACGGAGGGGTATTTTCCCATGCCACAGGTCTCTATACTCACAGAGAAACACTAAAAGAACACAAGGAAAATAAAAAGCTCAAGAACTCTAGAATGGAACAATTATATTATTTAGAAGAGAAAGAGAGTGGGTACTAGGATTTAGGGTGTATGGTCAAAGTACATTGTACACTTGTGTGAAAATTGCCTCTATGGAGTTAGAAAGCTTGGTGGTTAAGATGACTTTCTGCTCTTGGAGAGGACCCAGTTTCAGTTCCTAGCACCCACACAATACTTAGAGCCACCTGTACACTCCAATTCTAGAGGATCCAACTCCTTCACACAGGGCACCAAACCACACATGGTACACCCACATAGATATAGGCAAACATTCATATACATCAGATAAAAATAACAGCCAACCTTTAAAATAAAGTAAACCTTTAAAAACAGAAAAAAAGATAGTGGCCCCATGTAACCCCTTATAAATGTAGAGAAAAGGGGAGGGTGAAGAGAAAGCCCTGCTCTATTTGTTTCTAGAATAATCTATGCCCAAATGGTGATGGATTAGGAAATCAGCAAGGAAAGTAAATAGATAAATCAAAGTTGCACAGACCATGGAAAGAAGGTGGAAACATAAAACACTTCCAAGGAGATGAGAGCTCTGTGGGAGAGGACATCTTGGCAGTGCTTCTAAAATATGTTTTTCTGACACCTGTGCGGAAGAAGCTGAAACTGTGGGCTTCACCCAATGATGGGCAAAGGCAGAAGCAAGGCCTTTGGAAGCACTGCCTATTTTAATTTTTTATTAATTTATTCTCTTTGTATCCTGATTGAGCCCCCTCCCTCATCTCTTCCCAGCCCCACCCTCCCTCCCACTTTTCCCCATCCCTGCCCTCTAATCCTCAGAAAGAGGGAACCCTCCTCCCTTACCAGCTGACCCAGACTATGAAATCTCTTCAAGACTGCCTGCATGATCTTCCTCTGTGGCCTGGCAGCTATGCCCCACCAGGGGGAAGTGATCAAAGAGCAGGCAACAGAGTCCATGTCAGAGATAATCCCTGCTCCCTTTACTAGAAAACCAACATGGAGACTGATCTGCCTATCAGCTACCTCTGAGCAGGGGGGGCCAGGTCCTCTCCATGCATGGTCCTTGGTCCTTTGTTGGTGCATCAGTCTCTGCAGGCTCCTCTAGGCCCAGATTTGTTGGCTTTGTTGGTCTCCTTGTGGAGCCCCCGTCCCCTTCCGGTCCTTCTATCCCGCCCTCTTCTATAAGATTCTGCGCTCTGCCCAAAGCTTGGCTGGGAATCTCACCACCCACTTCAATCCCCTGCTAGACCTGCCTATTTTAAAGCCAAATCTTATGGTAACACCTTTAAAGATGACTGTCTACAGGTAGTTATTTACATTTAAAAGCACTTTCCTTAATGTTATAAACGTCCTCTTTGGAGTGTATAGATGTGTTAAAAGAAGATAATAGGTTCTAAGAGAAAACTCAATTAAATTCCTTTAAACAAGGTACTAATGGTGTGGTAGGGATTTGAAAATTATCTGGAAGTTTAAATCTCCATGTTAGTTTCTAATAAAACATTTATATAAGGAAATTTTTACTTTGGTTGAAATTAAATTTTTCTCCCCCTTATCCACATTCTTTTCTTCTACAATCCTTTAAAGTTAGTATTATTTTATTGAAAAATAATTTCCTGAAGAAAATAAGGATGCCAAAAAGGCAAAGAGGGAAAAAAAAAAAAAAAAAAAGCACTCCTGATGCATGCTGGGATATCCACGTTGGATTCTAGCTTTGCTGACTCTCTTAAGGAAATGCACGTATTTCCCAACATGATGTTATTTTACAAAGACATTCCAAACTTAATGCGCTATGATATTTTTCATGCTAATAAATGACTATTTTAAAACCTCCTTCCCTCAACCCCCAGGCCAAAATTCACATAATAAAGCCTTATTTCTTGAGCAAGAACTAATTTCTGAATGTCCTTTTATAAAACATTTGAAAAGAAGTCATCTCACTGATTCTTCCTAGAGACTTGTGAGGAAGGGAGAAGAGGCAACATGGTTAATGCTCCCTTCAGAGAGTGCCCCCCCCCAGGTCCCCAAGGTCATGCTTCCATAGGGCATAAAGGAAACAAGACCTCACCCAGGTTCCTGGCTACTAACCCCAACCCCACCTGTTGGACTGTCACTCTCCCGTGGCTTCCTCCCTGCTGCAGTTCAGGGCTCTGCCCAGACCAGAGCATCTTAGAACCACCTAGCTGGCAGCATCTAACACGCAGCATACCGACCCCATCTCACCTCTCTCCTTGCTGTGTCTCCCAGGACTGCCATGCCAAGCTGCTTTCTGGAAGTGGCCCATCACCAAGTGGGACTCTCAGGAGACTGCAGGGGCTCAGGGACAGTTTGCAGCTGCCCTCCAAGGTTGCACATTTCAAACATATTTAGTTGACATTGATCTCTCTTCTAAAATCGTTCCTTCTTTTTCAAAGTCAAAATACATTATATATTTGTGTGAAAATGCAAGCACAGTTCAGACCGTTGCCAAAGTGTAAACCTTGACAAGCATTCCTGTAAGAAACATGGTGGCTCTTCTTCCAAGCTCCTTCAAGGAACTGTCAAATTAAATGAGACCTCTTATTTCTGACTCTAGGGAAACATCAATAAAGCAAAATAAGGTTGCTCTAAAATTTAAATAAAACAATATTTGAGCTAAAGTTTACTTCCTCAAAATCAGTAGTTCATTACAAAATATATAAATAGATAAAAATTAAAAGCCTAGCAAATAAAAAAGACAGAGCAATCAATAAAATAAAAAAGACAGTCAATCAATAGTTTCATATTTTTGAGTGGTCAAGTGATAAAGTTCTGTCAGTCCCTACTACTTATGTCCATGTTCAGATGGAAAATGTTGGGGTTCAGTTGTGCAACTTATTATTAATTATTCTGTCATTTTCAAGAATGGATCGACAAGAATAGCCCTTAGTGGTAGTCACCGATGCCACCCCTAGCCAAGGACACATAAAAACTCTTAACGCAAAACATGTTTAAGCCCTCTCAGTCAAACGCACCCACACAAAGGCTTTTCCCACACATGCCCAATAGTCCTGCATTTGAAATACTTTTTCTCTTTTAAGAACTCTGTCTGCCTGTGTTTTTGTAGAAGAAATTCCTAGAAGAAGCAAATTTCTTAATTGCTTGTCTAATTCAAGGCTTTTCTTGCCTCCTCCTCCTCCTTCCTTTCACTATTCTCCCTCTCTGCCTCACCCTCTTCTCTTCTTCATCCTTTAGCTCCTCTACCCCACTTCTTCGCTTTTATATTTTGGAGGTGAGCCTCAGTCTAACTGTGAACTCAAAACCTTCCTATCTCAACCTCTAGAGTGTTGGTCTTTTAAGCAAGTGCCTCCAAATCCAAATCCAACCTAGTATTTTTTTTTCTATTGTACAGACTTTTATTTTAGGTGCAATGAGTATGTGCTTGCATATATATGTGTGTGTGTGTATGTATTTATGTATGTATGCATGTGTACATAGAATATCCTGTGCCTGAGGAGGTCTGAAGGGGACAGCAGATCCTCCAGGACTGGAGTTACAGGCGGTTGTGAGGCGTCATGTGTGCACTGCACACTGAACCTAATTCCTCTGGAAGAGTACCAGGTTATCTTATCCACTGAGCCACCTTTCTTGCCCCTCAGTTTTTATTTTTCCCAACTATTTTTCCAAGCAATCCTCACTCTAATTGCCTGTCATTGTTATTACAGTCCAGTTCACACTATCTTCATTCGTTTTTTCCAACTTGAATTGGCCTCACTAAGACAGTAGCATAGCTTTATGTCATATTTGTAAATTATCCTGAATGTGTTAATTTAAAAGAATTGTTGATTTTATTTTGAAAATTACTGAAGTCTTCTCTGAGTAGTATTTTAGTGAATAGAATACACTATTACTGGGAATTACAGTGGAGGAAGTTATATCTACTCTCTTAAGAACAAACAATAATGTACTGTTTTTTTTAATAATATACAATATAAGACCTTTGAATTTAGAAAAAAATGATATAAAATTTATGCATTTAAGTATATATAATATTAATTCTTCTAAAACCTATTTTCTTTAAAAATATAATGGGTAATAAGTTTTCTGTATTAGTTAAAACATTTTAATGATTGTGTGTGTGTGTGTGTACACGCCCATGCACGTGGGGACCACAGGAAGACTTTGGATGTTCTCCTCTCGTACTCTCTGTCTTCCTCCCTTGAGACTGGTTCTCTCTCGAATCTAGAGTGAAGCTGGCATGCCGCAAGCATCTCCTGGCTTTACTCATCACCGCTCATAGGTTCTAGGACCAACGCAGCCATGCCTGGCTTTCTATTATGAGCATGCAAGAGATGTGCAACCAGGTCACAGCCAGTGCGCCAACACTCTGTGCACCGTTAGTGACCCTTTTAAACGTAGCAATGGTCACACACATCCTTCAGCTGATTGTACCTTTGTATAAAGTCACTCTTTCAAGATTCGCATTTCATCTACAGACTAATATAACCCTGGAGCAAGGCAATAAATGTAAACACGGATGAAAGAGTGTTGACAACTCAGCGCCTGGTGGGCTTCGCTTGGAGATCCAGCGCTCCGCCGCCGCGCTCTAGTTTATTTCCACTAATCCTTGTTATCTCGTTTCATTGTATTCCTCTCAATAGATGAGAGACTTTGATCATTTTTCAAAAATGAAAACATACATAAGCCATATGGACTCATGTTTTCCTGAGGTCTTTTGCAGAGAGATATGAAAAAATGGAAGAGGCTACATCCTGCTATTTCTGCAACACAGCTTGTACTTCACTGTTAAATTTCTCTATATTGTAATTTCTGGACCCTTCTTCATATGTCAGTATGAGTGCCAATATTGCTAGGAAAATTATTCTTGTATACATAATAGTTCAACTCTCCCACACCCTTTTCATCCTTCTCCATCCAACAACAGTCACTTGGAGGTGAGGGAGAAGAGGCACATGGATACAACAGGACTTATAGTTGTTTCTGTTAAAATATATAATCACCCAGGATTCAAAGTGGACATTTTCTACCAAAGGAAGCCACCAACAGCAATCTCTGTGTTGGAGGGGTGGGCAGAGTCAATGTAAAAAGGACTTAAGGCAATGATCTGCAGTGATTGGCACCAGCAGCCAGTGGCTAGACAGCAGTCTCTCAGGATCAGGCACAAACTTGGGACCTCTGTGTTCTAGTGACAATAATGGAAACAACTTTTCAATTGGCCAGCATGGCCATAAAAGGCACACACTGGCATGGTTTAGGACATAAATGATAGCTCTGTTGCTAGGAGTTTATAATCATTTAATCAAAGCCAGACTGTAGATTCTGGAGGGACATCGTATGTCCCCCACAAAGTGAAAAAAGGAACATAACTTAAATATTGACAGGCTCTAGGGGCAAATGCCTGGGGTATGTGCTTTCCCTGAACAGCAAAGGCCCACCCCAGACTTGGTGAGTGGTTATACCCACTGTGCTATGTATACCTCCAGGGGAAACGTTCTCTTGCTGTGTAAATGGAAGAGGAAGCAATGACATTTTCTCTCATGAAGTGAAACTTAGGCCCTCCTCCAAACTGCAGACTAGTCACTGCTCTGTCAAGCCTTTCTCCCATCACACAGGCGTGCACATGCAGAAGCACACATTCAGATGCACGCATGCACACACTGAAGCACAGGACGTGTCCTTGCCTCTTGCTTTATGTGGAGGTAGTTTCAAGTCCTAGTGGGATGAAAGACTGCCCTGCATACTACCTTCTGTGTCCCACATTCGATGAATAAGAGGATGGTGATGCCATTCATGACAGGGTTCTGCAGCACCGGGCAGTTGGAGATCAGGCTCTTACATGCAAATTAGGCTTTGTTCTTCTGGTCAGCTTTTAATTCCGCTCCAGTCTGATAGGGAGAAAAATACAAAAAGCTGGGGTTTGTGATGAGGCTGAAGATTTTGCAGTTTGTTGTTAGATGCTTAGATTTCCAGAAGAAGACAAATTTTAGTTAATTCAGCATTACTTTGTATTCCAGTCCCCAAGAGGGATTTAAAGGTGTTCTCTCTCTTGAATATACTTAATATATTTAAACTTTGTTTCTTGGTTAAAGCCCCAAGAAATGACAGAGATACCAATGATGCCCAGGGTTATGGTGTTTTCAGAAAGGAAATTCTTTTGGAAGCATGCAGGTGTTAGGGCACATGATCTAATGTCATCTTTATATAATTAATCGATGTGTTGATTTTTCAAAGCTCTTCTCATTCCCTATTTCATAGTTTTCATTTTGCCATCTTCCGTTTATCCTCTCAGTTGGTTTGTGTGCACTGAGATGCTTCAGAAAGTGGATGCCATCAGCAGAACTATGGTTAGAACCCCACACTTTCCCCTTGTAATCTCCTGTGCAGTGTCTGAACGAGGGCCACTAGAGAACTTTTATGAATTACCCAGACGTAGGCCAGGGTGATGGCTCAGCAGGTTAAAAAAATACTCACCATGCAGATCTGAGGACCTGAGTTTGCCCACCAAGACCCAAGTGAAAAGATGGCTGCAGTGACAGGCATCGGTAACAGCTGCACTCCTACAAGGAGGCGTGAGATGGAGAAAGAAGGAGTAGATGGAAGTTCCTACAACAGCTAACCTGGAGTACACAGCATAGAGGCAGAAAAGAAAGCAGAACCAGCTCCCTGAAAGTCTCTGACCACCACATGTAGGCCTTGCCATGTACATGTGCTCGCCTCGCCGGTCCCCCCGCCCCCAGCACAAAATAAAGTTTTTAAAAAGCTGTCCAAACAGATATTTTTAAAAATATAATATTATCTTCTTAATCATAGCTATAAAAATTGTCAAATGGCACACACAGATGCACTGTAAGTGCAGCCCCTTGCTGCTCCTCTCTAAAGTCTGATGCTCTAACCCCTGAGGTCATCATCAGGAATAGGTTGGGGGTGGAAATTTCTTTCCCCATATGCTTGCTCTTTGTAAGGAACAAATTTCAGAAACAAAGTACGGAAAATATTTAACCTTCTGCCACAATTATTAGGTTTTGATGTTTAAGAGGGAAAAATGCCCAAACACATAAAAGTGGAAAATCCCCAAACCATTTTGTAAGATATGCATTGTAGGTTTGCTTCTTCCATCTGAAACATCCTCCGAAGGTTTGACAGGCTTTTGAATACATGTAAAGACATTTCCACTTTCAAAAAAGTAAACTTTAAAAATGAGGTCAATTAAAAAAAAATAATACAAAGGCTATATCAGTTTCCAAAAGGGGGAAAAGTCAGAAAAAAAAATACTAAAGTATGTTTCAACCACTCATGTCTTGTTCTCAACCAGCTTTGTCTTTTCTTGGGGTACAGTTAGTAAAAAGTTTTGTAAATGGAGGAGAGTTGAACCCGGTCTTTTGCTGTGACACAAATGTGCCTTTAAATTTTGTTTTTAGTTGCCATTTTAACAAGACAATAATCTTTTTATTCCTTTTTTATATACCTCCAGTAACGCGAAAATAGCTTATATAGAATTTATAATTAAACAAAGATGTGGACTATTTTTACAGGTTGTAGTTGGCACCAATTTTGCTTTATAAGTGAATTAGGAGGAATTCAAGGTAGCAGAAGAGGTTGGGAAGACAATGCTGAACAGTTTACTTATGCAAAACAATAAATAGCAAAGTGGGCAAGGAGGCTGCCAAGGGCTGCAAGGAGCTGCCCAGAGCTCTCCAGCCTTTAATGCCCCATGAAGGTCCTGAGAATTTCCGTGTTCCCCTTTGGAGAAGCTTCCTGCACTGATAACTAATTGTTTACAGTTGCTAGCCCAGGCTGAATTTCTCTCAGGGTACTAATTATAAGGATGGCACTTTCTCCAGGGTCTGAGTAAGCTCAGAAGCTGGGGGGGGGGCGCTCTTTAAATACACCTTCAGGCTATGCTCTGTCTTCACTTGATGCTGAACTGGGAGAACAAAGGACAACTCAGGCTGGAAAACCACCAAACCATTCACTTGGCACCAAGCAAACAATGGACCCAGACATCCAGGATGGATGGCTCAGTTTTATTTGCTTTTAAACTATGGTTCTTGCTCTGTAGCAAGGAGACATGTGGTCATTGACTGGAGAGGGTGCTGTGGATGAAATGAGCTACTATTTTGGCTGTTAGAAATATAGAACCTGGTACTGAGGATCAGACGTACTTTCTAAGATAATAATAACAACAACAACAATGAATTCTGACCAAGGGTGATAGAATCAGATCTACCTGAAACTTCTAACGGAAGCAGCACATGAAACAGAATCTCCATGTAATATTGTTTCTGTGCTGTGTTCTCTTTCTTTCCCAGAAAAAGTACCATAATAATGATCTTTGGCTTGTCTTTTTCTGGTCCCTTAATAAGACTTTCCCTAAGTAGAAGTAGCTTCATTCAATTCGTTCACCCACCATCCATCAAGCACAGTGATGTTGCATTAAGCTATTGTTGCTGCATTTGCAAAGGTCCTTAGGGCAGGTGCTGTTCGGAAAGCACAGCACTCACCGAAGGAGTCTGGGAATAGGGGAAGTATAGACAAGAAGGAGGCTCACTTTCTCAGGCTTGTGAGGTGGAAGGTAGCAGAGGAGAGCCAGACATGGTAATACGTACAATAACTCAAAGAGAGACAGGAGCCGTTAAGAGAATGCGAAGTCAGAGGAGGAGCCAAACCCTAACATGTAACAAGATGTTTAATGTCCACATCAATACTAAACAGTATTTAAGGGGAAGTAGCATTTTGTCCACTTGCCTAGCACCAACCATATTTCTCTATCTTTTCCTGGCAATTTTGAATGTCAGTGTCACCTGGAGCACGCATTCATGTAGTAGATATTAGTGCTCCGAGGACCGACATGCATTGGAGTGGGGGTCAGCAGGCGTCAGATATAAATGTTACTCAGAACCCATAGTCAAAATAGAAATCTTTTTTCTTTGACTTCATTGTTGTTGGTGATCTTGTCGAAGCAAAATAAATCATTTTCTAGGTGATTTTATTCTCAGACTAGCGAGCGTTTCAAACCTCCTAATGGAAACATCTCATTTGGAGTCTTAATCATGTCCTGGTAGTTGATGCTAGTTGGCTTCAAAGGTCACAGTCCAGGAAGCATGCAAGCCCTGTTTGCAACACAGATCTGCGATGTGAACACAGCTGAGTGTTAATCTCATTGACTTGTAATATATTCAGAAACAGAAGTTTTATAATTCTCCCAAATATGGCCCCTTTCTTTGTTCAAAACCTAATGGTCTTGAACTGAAGGAAGAAACTTCTCTACTACCCCTCCCCAGCCCCAGCGTTGAGAGTTAACTTGGATATATGGGTTCTCATAAAGTCTCATCTAAGCCTTGATCATATTATAACATTACCAATGGCTAAACTCTGCCATGACTGACTTCTTTTTGAGCTTGAGAGCCGAGTGGATCATCCCAAGAGAAGAATATCTCAGATTTCTGTCTGAACTCTGCCTTCCGTCATCACTAGTGACTTTGGAAAGAACTGAGAACAGCATGGGCCCCCTCCAAAGGTTTCTAAGAGAAGTTAGGTGAACACCACTCACACAGAAGGGGACAGGGGATAGAAAACAAGTGCCTAGGACTAAAGAACACTTGCTGGGTGGCGAACAGAGACGACCTGAATGATTAGTGCTGCTGTTTGGGCTACACTGGTAGACCTTGGAAAAAGCACCAGGATCAGGGACTGTTGCCTGCCTGAGCCATGGATAAGGGCATAGGCCCAGATTCAATTACTTGCTTACATAGGTACCTGACAACATCCCACTGTCTCTAACTTTCTGCTAGTGTGTGCAAGCAAAGTTCTATTTGAACATACTAACATTTCAAAAATATAAAGAAAATACAGACTATAGACTATAAGAACACATAGCCTGCACAAAGTTCTTTTTTTTCAGGGCTTCAAGTTCACCACAGATGCCAGACAGACATACAACTAAACAAAACAGACATGGTGTCACTTCCTGGAAAAAACTCATTCCAGTAAGTGGCATGGGTGAGAATGCTCTAGAAAGAAAGGATTTTGAACTTGGAATTGAAGGTTGAAAGGAGGTCCAAAAGCGCATTCCCAGTGGCAGTAAGAAAAATGAGCAAAGGTCCAGAGGTGTAGGGGCACATGGAACATCTGAAAATCTTAATACTTAAAAAAGAAGAAAATACACGAGTCTTGGGAGAAAGGAGGTGGAGGAATAAACTTGAGTGTTTCAGGGACCTTAAAAACTACAATGATTTTTTTTTCTTTAGACAACAGAGAGCCATAGCAGGCTTTGGAAGTGTCTTCTCGAGAACTGCATGAGTAAATGGTTATCAGGCAGCAAGCTGGAAGCTAGAATAGAAGGAGGAACCTCAGAGGCAGAGAAGCCCAGGTGGAAAGCCACTGCAGAATTGAGAGGATTTGTTTAAAGTCAGTGTCAAGGCCCTAGAAGAAAGAGATGCTTAGAAGCTGAGGACGGAGGTAGTGGTTATGTAGTTGGTCATTTTCAAGGGCAGTGGGACTTTTTTCTTAGTCTCAGTTTCAGTCTCCCATGGATCTGGGGCAAGAGAGTAAGGGGACTTGCTGGGTGAAACAGTTCAGTGGATTTCTGTTTTGGGAAAAATACTGACCACTAGCATTTTCCTAGGGTTTTGACAGCAGTGTGACCCTGACTGACATGCCGCTTCTCAGCCACCATTGTATTTTTCCACTTACAGAAGATACAAACTCATTTACACAGGGATTCCAGGAATCATCGGAAGGTAGAGTCTTTCAAGGTGGCAGACATACTTTTGAGCTGCTTTTGACCCTTGAATCTGGGAGCTGGGGAAGGCCCTAAACATCCCACCTGGCTCTCTTGGGATAAGGATGAGACAAAATGGTATGCAGGGACTGTTGTCAACCATGCCAAGTGACTCTCATGGTGAGGCAGACAGAGATGTTTGAACTCAGGGAACAGCTGGGGACAGGAGGAAAGAAGGACAAGACTTAAAATGTCAGTTCCACACCATTGCCAGAATAAAGACACCCATATTTACCAGGATGAATTTGGTGAGAGAAACAGACTGACATTGATTATCTCATACTAAGGAAATATTTCATTGCAGTAGAAGTAATAATTTCTTTACTTTGAAAGGGGTCCCCTGAGCTAATTCTTCTGTATTAGATCAGGCTAATAATACTTTACTAGGCTAATAGGATACAACACCAATCCAGAGAGTGATTGAACTCAGATATGCACATTGCTACTTAGCTGGATTTATACAGCCAGAAGCTGAAACCCTAGCGACCATGACCACTATACCCTCAGATGGCTGTTACTGATTCGAAATATCTTTGCCTCGTAACAATTCGACTGAATTTTTCTTGTCTTGGTTCTTCAGGTCTTTATGCTGTTGACTTAAGTGAAGAACATTTTACCTGTTCTCAGAATGCAAACCAAACAGATGTGCTCTGATTCCTCCAATAATAGTTCAGCACAGAATGTTGCTTGGAGACAGCTGAGGCAAGCAGCCCATCAATGTGGTGCACCTCATTTATGCCCTGTCCAGATGTTCCCTGTGAGGGGAAGTTCCTATGTCTGCAGCTTACCAGCATGACTGCAGCTCAGCCTGTGGAAAGAGTCCAAAAGATCCCTTTTGGGGATCTGAGGCTCCCAACAGGCAGGCAAAACATTGTGAGGAAAGGCAGGGTGCTGGAGCCTCTCTTTCTTCTCTCACAGATGTAAATATTCACCCAGGCTTGTCTTTCTAAGCCCTCCATAATCCGGCCTGGGGTAGGGGCATTTGCAGTACAAGAACATTATTCTGAAATCTGTCACTCTTCATGTTAAGTAGATTCCTGCATGTTCGCGCCTGTGCGTATTTTGAAGTGAATTTATGTGTGGTCATAAGAGCTTCTGAGGCAGGGAGATTAATCATGGCGTCACCACACTCACTAAGGATGAGTGGAAAGGGGGGAGTCTGAGCTTCATTGTTTCTGGGATGAGAGAGTTCCATGGAGACTTGTGCTGGTTACAGTAGTTCTGGAGCCTGTGATTATGCACTATGGTCATATACAACAGTCTACCCTTTAACCTTCTCAGCAGTAGTTAAAGATACGCTTTCTCTGATACTCTCTCACAGGCTCCACTGACTCAGAGCCCTCAGATACTGGTCCCAGGCATCAGCATCTTACAAAAGTCCAGGATGTGGGGGTATGACATGCTTTCACCTATGCTTAAAATTGAACCTGTCTTGATCTTACAGCACCTCCTGTCTTTTGGAAAATCAGTCATGACTGGCCCATATTTATAGCCTTTCTCAAATCCCATCACTTTCCCAAGCTGCTGGGGTACTTTGGAGGCATTGGCTTCAATATAGGACTAGAAATGCGATATAGAGTTAAATAAGACTATCTCGTGCTCAAATACAGATGACAACCACGTGTACTGAAGAAGACTAATGCTAGTATTTAACCAATAGCCTTTTCATTTTGATAAGGCACTTAAAATGCTATCCAAGGCCCATTATAAGCCATGATCCCCTGCCTTTCTCCCCCTCTCAAATACATGGTAAAGGAAGAGCTTACATGTCCCCTCCATGAAAAGGAGGAATTGAGGCCCAGCAGAATATGCCCTGAGAACACCAGTAATGTGAAATCTCCCATGCTTTGTCATGTTTTGAAACATGTCTGGTAGTACACATTGCCAGAGGGAGCTTGCTATGCTGAGTCAGCCTGTTCTTTTTTCTAGCATTCTCTTTGTGGGAACATGCCACTCACAGGAAGTGGGGTGTGATTCCCATGATGATTGCACTTCCCAGTTGCTGGAATTTTGCCAGCTCTAGATCTATCCAATTATGGGCAAATGACCCAATCTCTAGAGGAAACCCAGCAGGTTTGTGATTTTAATGACTCTTAAGCCGAAGATGTTCTACTTAACTGAGGCTGGACAGCACTTAGTCACTTGCCAATACTTAGACTGGCTAGTCATTTGAAACAATACAGTTACAGATGAATCATAGCTAAGTAACAGAAACAAAGCCAAATTAATGAGTGGCAGACATCCCTTTGGTCTGGGAGGCTAATTTATAACCTCCTCCCTAGTAGTTTCAGGAAGCTTATGCAGATGTGAGGGCATGTAGACACAGATGTACTTATCTCCTAGCATTCAGTTTAGTAGTAGTCCAAAGAGAGCTAGCTGTTAGGCAGGATAATCAACTTTTTTAAAGAATTGATTTTGAGGCTCATTCCATAGGAGGGAATACATATCTGGTACTATACATTTGTCCCAAAGTCCATGGTTGGGGATATCATAGTTACTGGATTTAATATACTAATCAGGTTCACTAAATGGACTTGTAGTCAAACTGCTTTTACTTATGCAAGGTTGTGCTGTTTGAGGCACAAATACGAGCAGGATATGTCTTCATGCAATGGTCAGCTTTTAAGAGATAGCAAAGTTGTATTCCTCCCCAGAAAAGGAAGCTATGCTCTCTACCACAATCCTATGCAATAGAAGTATTGTGTGGGTCACATGAATAATTTTAAACTTCTCAAAAGTGATATTTTAAACAGTAAAAGGAAATAGTTGGTTTTAATAATACATTCCACTTAACCCAATGCAACCAAGATATTGGCACTTCAATATGAAATTAATACACAAAATACATGGCATGTTTTGTGTCCACCAAAACCCAAGGGGTATCTTGCTTTCACAGATTATTTAAATGCAGATGTAGATCTTTCATTAGACAATTTTATTTGAATCTAGATCTCACAAAACTATAGAGAAAAAGTAGATTCTTTTATTTATTTTAAATATGCTTAAGTTTTCTTAGTCTCCAAAATGACTATTTTAACTAAAATTAATTTTAATTAAATTCAAACATTAACCAGTTGGAGAAGCCACATAGCCATGTTCAAGGACTCAGCAGTCACTCTAGCTCTTCTGGAACTGAAATTCTAAGTGTTAAAAAAATTCACTACGCATCCTACAGGGAGGTGAAATAAAGATGATTGCAAGGGAGGCAGGTGGCTTGCCTAAAAACGATGAAGGTTGTTAAAGAATTGGCCTGGGTTCAAAAGCTCTGCTTGGGAATACTGGACGATGGCTTAACCTGTATGAGGTCTGGGTTGCTCATATAGGAATGGGGATTTTGAGGCCTCTTTCACAGTTATTGGAATGGTGCAACTTGATGGCGAATGTAAAGTACAGGTTCAGAAGAAAATGGAGCCTGAGAACATATGAACAGGTGGCTCTCAATTTATGAGTGTCTCCATTTCATGGGCATAAACATTTAAAAAGAATGTGTCCTTTATAGAGAGGAACTGGCAACTGACTGATAATCTCCCCACCTCTGGGACTTTGAAAAAATTTCCCTGGCATATGTAAACGCGGTAGTAGGGCACTAAGTGATGGGAGTCGTGTGCTCTCCCTTGACTTTTACTTACATTGTCCTTCTCCCAGGGTCCTCTCTGGTGCCCTTTTACCCACTTCTCAGAATCCAGCCCCTGGTTCCTGTAGATAGGACTCCTTCTACCAAGTTATTCAAATTCTTTCCATATTCCCTGTAGTTCTAAGAAAGCAATGGTGATAACAGAGGTAAGGAGCCAGTATTGTCTCTTTCCTAAGCAAAGTCATAAGTGGCTGTTTTTGGATCAGTTTATAGCAATGAGATAAAAAGAAAGAAGTTTAGGGGAAAGATGGAGGACAGCAAAAAATAATAATGCCGTCTATCGACATCCAACTTTTGGATTAGTTCACCTAACGATATGACTCCTTCAGAAACTAGGAAACCTAGCTAAGTCAATTACTTTAGTTCAAGAGCCCAACTCTCAACCACCATGCAGCAAAGGGATGACATTTTGGAGACTATGGAAGATACTATTTCTTTAACCCATGGGGGTAGAGAGAAGAACAACATAGATTTGTGTGAGGTAATAGTGAGTCTAAGTCTAATCACAACCTTTTTTTCAGAATCCTTGCAGGAAAGGAATGGCATATGACTAAGTAGAGTAGAGACACAAATACTCCAGCATCAGGCTCCTTAGATAGATACCTCTATCAGCTCTTCTCCCCATGTTCTAGCTTGAACATTTTCTTCTGCCTAGAGACAAAGCAGCTATCTTGTCATGTGAGGTCTAGGGCTATTTCTGGGCCACAAAGTAAGATGCTAAGAGAAGTCAAGATCTTTAGAACCTGCTGCTGTTCTACACCAGACTCCCACTAAGTTACCAAAATAACATTTCTGTTTGATTAAACCACTGGGCTTAAACTTTGACAGCCAGATCAACCCTAGTTAGTAGAATTTAGAGCTAGTAAAGACACCCCAAAAGCTTCATTTTTCTTCACAAATTTCTGCTTGTTATAACATTTCCTAATGTAAAATTTTCCTTGGGTCCATCTTATCTTCATCACTTCAACAGCTCACACAAATTTTATGTTGCCTTTCTTCAGCTGATTTTGTCACCAACAAAACAAGTCTCAAGAAGGCTTATTTTTTTGTCTGGCCAGAATGATCCTTCCTGGACTACCTGCAAGGTCTCCCACAAATGGCCCATAGATTCATCTGACAAAACTGAAAACCACATAATCGCAGTGGCAATGATCCCCGACTCCCTTCAGTCTACAATTCCAGCAGCATAGAAGCCAGGCACATAGAGCTTCCAAAATAGTCAGTCAAATAAAATAAAGTCCTAGACAGGAGTTGACACGTACCACTTGACAGCCAAATTCAGTCCCAACCTGCTTCTGTGGATACTTTCATGTGAAACACAGGCATGCTCATTTGTTTATCACTGCCTGTGGGCGTCTTTGTACTAAGCCTCATGAAGTCATTTTAACAAAGACAATGTGCCTAAAATGCCTCAAATCTTTAGTCTCCCGATCTCTACTGAAAAGGCCTCCTGGTCTACCCTGAATGACTCCCATCGGTTCTTATCCCAAGTAGCACCAGTTACCCTGTTGTCACAACCCTAAGAGGTACAGTGGCTGAATCTATTTGCATCCGAGGATCCTGCCTCTCTGAAGGAGGATAAACCATCTGCGTGTAGATTCAATAATTGATGAAGCCCGGCTTAATGTTCAGTTTGTCTGCATCTAAATACCACGGTTTCCATCAGTAATTGTTATATTGTATTTCTCCTCTTACACTTATTGTAATCTGGATGAAAATACTGAAGATGAACAGAGAGAACATTTTAAATTGAAAACAATAACTACAGCAATGTCTATGTGATAGAATAAAATCTGTCTATCTCAGAGACATCCTAGAACATGGATGGACAGAAGGAAAGGCTGTAGCAGGTCCAGAAAATCAGTGGAATAAGGTGGAATGATGGATAAAATTATGGATGGAATGAAGGGATAGTTCAGGGAATTTCATGAGGAACCACTAGTTGAATGAAACACCAGTGAAATGGGGGCTGTTAATTCTTTGCTCAGGCTGTTCTCAGGCTGCATAAGGGGCAAGATGTGATTCAGTTACTTCTGTGCTTGGGTTACGCAAGACCTGAGCCCTCAGGAGCATCAGTGAATGCTACCAATTCAATGGAAGCTACTGGGTTTCCAAGTCCTAAGACTTGATTCCGCTCTCACCATAGCTCACTGCAATATCAGTGAGTTGACAAGAGTGGAAAAAGAAGCAGATGATGCTGGTGAGATAGAGCATCTGCGTCCAGGCCTGGGGAAGACCAGCATGGGGGCAGGTCATGGCCTGTGGTAGCATGTGTATCAGCAGCTCCCCAAGTTAGGGGAGCATTGCTGTGAGAACTGTTGCATTGCTTCAAGGGTGGAGCCCACCACATGATGGATGGCGCCACTGGTCTGTGCACTTTACCCCTGTGCCTCCAATGCAATTACATCTGAAGGGGTGGGAGTCCCACCATGGGAGACCATAATATACAAATACCACATAGGTGTGGACTTAAGTCTTCCTCCTGGCCTGACTGGCTGATTTCAGTAAGCACTATAGCTGTGTAAAAACCTGAGTATCTGTTGCCTTGTTTGCAAAAAGAGGGAATAAAAAATATGAGTGTCAGTAACAAAAGACTGTGGTGAGGATTAGATAAAGTATCAGTAAGTTCTTAAGACTTGGGTGCATTTGCTCCATGAGGGATAGCCGGGAGAATGTCATGACCAAGGACCTAGGCCACTGGATCTCAAACTTCAGCATCAACGCAACCCCCAATCCATAGTCAGCACAGGTGGCTCAGCCTGACATGGAACGTCTGCTTTAGTACAGCTGAGGTGGTAGTGGTGAATCTGCATTTCTCGAAAACTCCCAAATGTCCATGCTAAAGACCCAGGAACCACATCTCAGGTCCCTGCTGAACTAGACTGATGTTCAAAGTCACAGTTTGCTTTTCTCTGCAGTGGCAAACAGGGTCAGACTTGTTCTAAAGGTTGTTAAGGCCACAAACTCAGATTATTTTATCCTTATGCAATTTTCTTTGGGCCCCAAGCTTGACTGGAATAGAGAGCTCCCGCCCCCACCCCCAGGTGCAGGTGCGTGAGTGGGGAGTCGGAAGAGCACACCACATCACTTCTTGCTGGGTCTTTGGTGCCGATGCTCAATATCTCTTTGCTTTTCAGGTCTGGCTTGATCCCTGGAGAAGCAGTTAAACTTCACTTCCATTTGGAACCCCCCCCCTTTTTTTTTAAACCCAGTGAGGGCTGCCTCTGGAGGATTTTTCTCCTTATTGGAAATTCGTAAGACAAGTGCATTTCTTCAGCTTTGGATAGTTTCCATGAATCTCGGGCGATGTCCCTTGATATTTTTTAAATGCCCCATACTTTATTCTCATATTCAAAGTAAATTTGCAAGTGCCACAACACTCCCTGGTACCATGTTGAAGATGCAGCCAAAGCAGAAAAGGATCTGAGAGAAGACAGTATTTATGAACTATAATATTTCACAAACACCTGGCATTTATATAAACAAAGGGACTAAAGATTTTAATAAGGTAGCCGCTCCAAGTTTTGGCATTCAAGTAGAAAATATGCTTATTGCATTTTCCTGTGTGTAGGGAGCCTCACTGGAAATACTGGCACCTAGACAGTACTTTTGTAAACAGTGATTTTGGTCTCCGGTGTATTCTAAATTAGACAAAACATATGTGATACCATAATATTTAATAATTTCCCACAGCTTGCTTCCATTTAGCAAGTGATGGATGGGAATGCCATGTTTATATTAAGTCACCTTGAAGGACTTTCCTGTGACAATTGTAATGCTGAGCCTGGAAAGATGGAGGAATCATGTGCAGGGCACAAGGAGAACCCTGCTGGTGAGCTCCCATGTCCATGGGCATGCTGCTTGCTGCTCAGCTGTTTTCCTGTCATTAGCAGCAGTGCTTCCAACAGAATCATAGCAGCTGTTGTCTGGAAGGTCTTACGTAAAAACAAAACAAGATCAAAAGTAAGGACAGTTACAGTTATATATGTATAACTCAGCTAAGCTGTTGAACTCTCTACCTTACTGGCCTCCTCTGCAAAACGGGGAGAATTTGCAGTAGGGATGCTTCAAGAAAACGCCTTCTTTCCCGGTCTTTTGGGAGGATGAAAACAGCATTGATAACATGCCTGAGACATCGTGGAGGCTTAAAGAAGAAAAAAAAAAGGCGATTTCTCTCCTCAAGTTTCATTTGGTTCACATTACTTGCTCACCAGCCTCACGTAATCCTAAATCATGGCTAGAGGTTTCATGAATGGTTTTGCCTCCTCTTCCTTGGGAACGGCTTCCTTTCCAGGCTCTGTAGCTCTCAGGAGACACACAATCCCGCAGCCAACTTCACTCACTAAGACTCATCCGTGTGAGTCATGTTTTTTTTTTTTTTTCTCTCAACGACCTGTACATGCTGAGTTCATTTCAACATCTCCCTAATCCCACATCACTAGCAACAGTAGACTCGATGGAACCCACGTGTGGTGGGAGACCACAGATCTATTTACCTGTTTGAATCAGGCAAGCGCCTCCCCTGTTGGTGCTCTCATTAAACTTCTGGGAAAATACTTCCCACACCTGGAAATGTGAACTGGAAATCTCATCATGAAAGATTTTTCTGATAAATCCCAGGCTTCCACTGCATTAGGATTCTCAGGAAAGTTGAGCCTCACTTTGTTTGGGTCTGGACCAGAGTCAAAAGCATCTCTTAAATGAAAAATCATTTTCAGAAGGGCTGAAAATGTAAGGCCATTTATTCCAATCGCCACTGGATCCTTTTCAGTCGGCTAGTCCCTTTATCCAGAGCACTGAAAAAAAATCAATGTTTCATTGACTTGAGGCCAAGTTGGTTGACTACAGGGGGGAAGCAGTGTGTGAAATAAGAGGTTACAGTCATTGAGAGCTTAAGGAGAGTGTAAGAACTGAAAAAGGAAAGCTGCTTGGAAATTACACTTGTCTATTTTTTAAGACAAGATGGAATATGTTTTCCAGACTCTTGAGTTTAATTATTAAAGTCAAAGGACAGCTCAAAAGCAAGTGAAAAAAAACAGAGCAGGCAAGACTTTGGGGTGGTAGGGGTGATAAAGTGGGTTATAGAGTGAAAAGAAAGAGGAGACAGAAGGAGAGAAGTGGGGAGTAAGCAAGGAGGAGAAGAGGGGAGGAAGCAGTAGGGGAAGGAAGCAGGGAAGTCTGGGAGATAACTTGTTTTCCACCAGCAAGCCCCAAAGTGTTTTGGGGGCACTGGCAAGCCTCTGAACCTCTTGGGTCACTGAAACTGGAGATCACATCTGCTTTGTCCAAGAAGACTTTCTGGCAGATAGCAGAGGCAAGACCAAAATTTACCAACCCTGTCGATCACATAGCCATGCCCTTACCAGTGTGTCCCACTGCCATTTATGGAATTCAATTGTGGGTGATAGGAAAGGGAGTCAAAATTAGCTTTATTTCTCTTTTTCCCTATAAGGGCAAGGCATGCTCACTAGAGAAAAAGCAGAGCATGCAGAATCAGTTCAGATAATAGGAAGACCTCACACAGGCTGCTGGCTCTCTGCACTGTGTTCCAGGCCACATGCCCTGAGGGTCTTGTGTCTTTTCATCTTTCCTACTTTGTGGAGTAGGACTCCATTACCTCTGGGAACACCAGGCATGATGGCCTCCATGACATCCCAAGGCTAGGCAAATGACTCCTCTCTGCCCGAGTCACTGTCTCTTCTTAGGCAGCTCTGGCTAGAAGCCATTAGAAGAACATTCAGAGAATTTCTGATAGCTATTTCGTCATTGATGTTGACGAGCTGTTATAGGACTTCACAATTTTTGTTGTTGGTGGTCCTACTTTCATTCTCAATTCTACAATGATCCTGTAGAATTACGGGGTTTACATGCCAGTTCAAATACACACCAAATTCAATGACACATCAAAAGAAATGCAAAGCAATAAAATGAAAATGTAAATATTCGTCTGTACACCATGTAGAATCAGTCTCATGCTCTGCCAATGGTAGGAGCAGAGAGCCTTTGGTTGCCACTCAAAAAGGCACTGACCCCATTTGACAGCTACTAACGAGGTAGAAAGACATGTGGTGACAGTTTGTACTCCTGAATATGGTGAGCAAGAGACAAGACTATCTCCTGGGACTCAGGACTCCCACTCCTGATGGCTCAAGCCATCTGCCCACAAGCCTCCTGGTTGCTCTGTATTCCCAGGGATGTGTTGCAAAGGCCTCCACAGGCTTCGGCACAGCGGATCTGTCTTAACTTAAAAGGTTGACATTTTGTTCATTGTGGATATTTCTGTTTGATCTTACTTCCTGTGTAAATAGTGATTTGAATCTTAACATTGATCACTGACTTGGTTCATATATAATGCTAATATATGTGTCTTCATGCCCATGTAGTCATGAAATACGTTTTGATATTTTAAAGACTACAAGGCTCACAAGCTTCATAATGTTACTTTATTTAAGTGGATTATTTCTTGCTTCAATTCAATCCACTCCATCTTCTCTTTCAGGACCAGAGGACCCCAAACTGGTAGCAGTCAGCCAGCCCTGCCACAGTTAGAGCCCCACAACCTTCCAACTGAAAGACTTGATTGCATTTTAAAAGCTTTACTTTGGCACACAATGTTGCTGTGAAATTCCATAATTTTACTAACTTAGTAACCTAGGTTTTACCCCATCTTGGAAAACTTTTCTCTTTGGAGCACTTTAGCCTTCAACCTTTTATCCCTGATAAATTGACCATTATAATCAAACTATTTTGCCTAAGAATTCGAGGTTGCTGTTTTATTTATTTATTTTGTTAAGGGGAGGAGCAACAACCAACAAACCAGATGTGGCTGTCTCTAGTTTCAGCCTTAACATACAGTAAGTTTCAGGTCTCTTACATTTCCTCGGGTGGCACGGGTGGGGGATGAGGGGGTTGTCACAAAGGAGAATTAGCACGTCACCAGCAAACTGACTTCCTTCTCCCAGCGTGTCTGTTTAAACTTAACGTGAATGCCAGACTCAAATATCAAAGGCACATTGCCCCCAAGTAAGCCAATCAGCTCTGAGTTCAGCTGGAGACAAGAGCAGGGGATAATGTTTTTCAATCAGTGAATAACCCTTTGAAAGCTTCACTCTGCATGGTAACCGTTTATTTCAAGCTGAATGAATTGTGCCACTTCCATCGAGGTGGCACATACTCCTGTCACCCAGATTCATTTCTCTCTCTCCTGGCTTTGTAAGAACTCATGGAACTTCAACAAGCCTCTCTTCTTTTCTATTATTGTATCTTCTTACAGGAAGGAAGGGCAAATTCTTACTAAATCATTATTTAAGAAATCAATTTGCAGAGCAACTCTTTTAGAAAGAAGCCGGCCCGGGGTTAATTGGATAAGACAAATAGGAACTGATGTTGCTAAAATTGGCAATCTTGTTATCCACCAAAGAAAAGTTTTCCAGCTCAGAGGATGAAAAGGTTGGGGAGTTGGGGGGCGGTGATTTCAGATGTCAGGTCTGGGGAAAAACAAGCTCCTAATCTGTTTCTGTCACAGAAAAGATGCCCTGGACCCCTGGAGCTCAGCTCTGGCAATGATCACAGTGAATTACTGGGAAGACCTGCTTGGGCTCAGGAGCCTTGCAAGCTCCCTCAGTCAACTTCATGCCTAGAGAGAAGGGAAGTCTCCGCTAGGTGCGTGGAGCGCACAGGTGGGGGCTCTGTCTGCTCCAAGGACAGCTAGCTTTAAGAAACCACTGCTCCCACGTGGCCCTCCCCTTCTCCTTAGAAGACAAGGCCCATTTGCAAGAGTCTGTACTTTTAGGCTGTAAGCACAAGATTGGAAATCTGGTGTGCAGCTCATGAAGAAATAGAGTGCAGCCTTTGACAACAGACAGCTTTAACCAGCCTGCTGGCATCGTCATGCAAATAGCTCAGCCACTCTGAGTCTTGCTAATCCCATCTGCAAAACAAGAACAATATCTGCCCTACAGACTTTTAATAGTGTTGCTACTAAAAAATAATAGTAAATGTGGATGTAACCATGCCCCAGATTAGCAAATTTATCAGCTGGTGATACTAAAAACAGGTCCTAATCGTGTTTAATAGCACGGCTACAAAACAGCAAAAACTGGCCTTTGGGTCATCCAGCTGAGCCCATCAGTAGGTAGGGTATACATCAGACTGGATATTTAAATAAAATGCTGTTGATAAGAAGGAACATATTAATGTTGAAGCTTCTAGACTGATCTTTTCAAAGTTTTTGTTTTAAGAAAGATCTGTTGGCTTGCTCCAGACAAGTTTTCATGTATCCCAAATTAGTCTGGAATTTACCATATGTAGCCTTGAACTCCTGTTCCTTCTGCATGAGTCAGGGTCTGTGTCAGGAAGTTAGAGCAGAGCTGCTGCTAAGAGGGATGGGTGGGAATGCCTGGGAAACTAAGTCAGCAAATCCAGATACAAATGGGGGCGGGGGTCATACATCTGCATAGGTGGAGGCCAGAGGAGGGTGTCAGGTGTTCTGATGATTTCTTTATAATTTATTCTCTCATGAAAGGCTCGATCACTGTACCAGAGCTAGGCTGACAATCGGAAAGCCCTGTTCACCCCCATAGCACTGAGGTTCTTTTATGTGGTTACTGAGCATTTGAACAAGGATCATCATGCCCAAAGCATTCTTAGCAGCTGAACCACCTCTCCATCCTCCCCAACCAAATTTCTTAACCAATCAGTTCAATTCCAGCCAATTATTTAGTCATACTAGTTTAGTATAACAAAGGGAGGAAATCCTTTAAGTTGTATTTTGATGAAAACATGGCTATGGTGTTTGTTATAGTTTTAAGATAAAAGTTTGTTTGTAAATAATTATAGAATCTGTTGTAATTTAAGGCCCCTTCACCTCTAGGAATTATGAGTAGCAAACTAAGGGTGTTGGAACAGCCACCAACACCCCAACTGTTCAACTGATACTTGAATTTGAGAAAAGCCATGTACTTTCTAATCAGCCACAGCCTACCCATGTCTCTTGACATCAAATCCCCTCCTTCTTCCTGGAGGAGAAATCTCCCCTCCTCCCACCTTATTGGCACCTGGGAGCACAACTCTACTCTTGTTCCTAAGGCTGTGCTCTGTGGAATCCTGGATCTCTCTGCTCCTTTCTTGGGTGTTCAACTCTTCTGCCCATTGTGGCCAGTTCTTACACTCCGCAGGATGGGACCTTACTATTCACTTTTACCTTGTTATTTCTGAGGCAGGGTCTCACCGTGTTTCCAAACTGACCTCCAACTCTAAATTCTACCTCAGGTTCCCAAGTAGTTAGTGTTATGGGTATACATCATCATGCCAGGCTGGATGTTTGTTTGGTTGGTTTTTCAAGACAGGGTTTCTCTGTGTAGCCCTAGCTGTCCTAGACTCGCTCTGTAGGCCAGGCTGGACTCAATCACGGCAATCCACCTGCTCTGCCTCCCTGAATGCTGGGACTAAAGGCATATGTCAATGCCCAGCTGAGAAAGTTTTATAATTTTCATTATGTAAAGACACAGTGCCCTCTGCCTACTTTTCACCCAATGGCAGTGTTTTACACAACTCATGCCAGGATAATAATAATAACACATTTAGATACAGAATGCTTATTTAAGTACAGATGTTCCTCATATAGCCCCTTTCTAGCCACACTTACTTCTTTGCTACCCCCTCTCCATCTCTAACCCTTAGCAACCGCTAATCTATTACCCATTTCTATAATTTTTTTCACTACAAGAAAGTTACATAAATAGAATTTGAGTAAAATGTCTAAAATTGGACATTTTTAAGACAGACTACTTCTCTAGAAATGTATCTAAGGGTCTTGGTCAAAGTTCTTTCTTTTTCATTACCGAATAGTATTCCCTAGAATGAACACATGACAGTTTATTTAACAGCAAAGATGGCTTTCTAAATTAAGTAGTTTATACTTATTTTATTTTATTTTTAGTTTCAACATATGAAAAAAGCTTACTTGCATTTCTATTTTAAAATCTGGCTTCTGGTTGCTAATTTTATTTTATTACTATTATTTTCTTTTATGTGTATTTGTCTGTGTACCTCATGCCTGTGTGGTACCAGTGGAGGCAAGAGGAAGGCAACTGATTTCCTGGAACTGGAATTACAGAATCCAGTTGGAAGCTTTCATGTGGGTGCTGGGATTGAATTGGTTATCAGGGAAAACAGGCCCTTAAACACCAAGCCATCTCTCTAAGCTGATTACTAATTTAAAAATAGCAGTTTTCAATACTGAAACGGAAACTGTAGTCTGAAATTTAAACAGCTCAGCTACATAATGCTCCCAAACCCCCAGATCTAGTCTGAGTCTCACATCCAATGTAACAGCCTAGCCTTGACAACCCTGATTGTCAAACCCAATCTTGAGGCTTCAACAAGGACCATCTCAACCTTCCCACAAACCATAGTCCCCTCCTCTGCTACAGCAATCCTCTTTACCTAGCCAGATCCTACACATTCTTCATTAGGATCTACTTGGGTGTACACAACTCACCTCCACAGACCCTTCTCACCCCCACAACCTACCTCCAAACTTCAGGCTTAGATTGGGATTCAAACACTTCACACCAGTCCAGCACCCAGTGTCCATCTGACATCATTCCACTTGTGCCATATCCAACCTTAAGACCCAACCAGGCCCACACTTTCTAGGTTCTTTCCCAACCTGTTCTGTTATCAGAACAAGAACTAAAAAAGAAGTCTACATGTCAAATGCTATTACAAGAATAAACAAAACTATAAAAGATCAAGGTATCACCCTCCTCTCCCAAATCCACCAATCCTGTAGAAATGTTCAACAATGAGAATTATCTAGATGACACAGGACATAGACTGAAGAAAAAAGTCATAAATTTCATCAAAGAATTTTAGGAGTTTAAAGAAGACAAAAAGGAACATTTCAATGAGCTTAAAAAGAAAACATTCAAGTAATGCTCAAGAAAACATAAACAAAAGAATGGTGGAAATGATGGACTTAATTCAGGTTGGCAATGGAATTCAATAAAGAGAAATATTGAAGAAGATTCAAGGTGAAATGTAGATGGAACTAAAAACTCAATAACACAACTAGAAAATTCAAAGCAAAAAGCTTTATGAGTAGAATAAATGAAGCAGAAGACAGACTATCAGGACTAGAAAATAAAAAATGTAGATGGTGAATAAGAAAAATAAATAAATAAACAAACAAGCACAAAAAAGGAACATACAGGAAACATAGACTACCATGAAAGGACCAAACTTCTGAATTTTGGAAGTAGATAAGGGAGAAGAATCTCAGGCCAATGGCATGGACCAGGTCTTCAATAAGATCATAGAAGAAAACTTATCCAAACTAAGGAAAAAACAAACCCATACAAGATACATGAAGCACACAGAACACCAATGAGATAATATTAAAAAAATTTCATATCATATCACAGTTAAAATACTAAGTATATAAAACTAATAATGAATATTGAAAACAAGAAAACAAACACATTGACTTATAAAGGAAAACTCATCAGAAAAATAGCTGATTTCTCAATGGAAACTGTGAAAGCCAGAAGAGTCTGGAGCAATGCATTCCAAATCCTAAAAGAGCATAGTCAACCTAGACTAATATTCCTGGGAAGACTATGTGCTGTATTTGAAGGAGAAAGACAAACATTTCATGTTGTTAATAGCCTTAACCTTATCATAATCAACAGACCAACCCTAAAGAAAATACATGAAGCAATATTTTGGGCTAAAGAGAATGAATGTCTTCAAGAGATGGTAGAAAGAAAAATGAGGCCATAATTGCTGGAACACAAAGTATCAAGTATACAAATAACACCAAGATTTAACAACACAATGACTGCAATCAACACACACTTTTAAAATAATAATTTCAAACATCCATGCCCTCAATTCCCCAACAAAAGACATGAGCTAGCTGAATGGATCAAGAAAAAAATACAGCTATCTGTTTCCTCCGAGAAAAGCATATTAGTTTTGAAGAAAAGCACCGCTTTAAAGTGACCGTACACACAGAAGTATGCCAAACAAATGGGGCCAGGAAGCAAATGCCACTATCCTAATATCTTTACAAATCAGACTTTAAGCCAGAACTAATCAGAAGGGACAAAGAGGAAAATTTAATTTTAATCAAGGCAACAGTTAACCAAGAAGATACTACTATCTAAACATATACGTACCAAACATTGGTGCACCCAATTTTATAAAAAATATGCACTACTGGATTTAATGGTACAGATTAACATCAAACCATGAATAGCAGGTGATTATAATATCCCACTTTTCTCCAGAAGACCTAGCATTTGGACAAGGAAATGAGCAGAGAAATCAGAATTAATTGACCTCATGCTTTAAATGGACTTAACAAATATCCTACAGAGTGCTCCACCCGAACACCAAAGGATATACATTCTACTTAGCTGCACTTGGAAGTTTTCTAAAACAGATCACATCCTGAGACATGAAATTAATTTTAACAATTGCAGAGAGATTTCAATAACCCCTTATATCCTATCTGACCATAATCCAATAAAACTTAAATTGACAGCAAACAAATCTCTAGTAAGTACACAAAATCACAGAAATTAAACAACTCATTACTGAATAATGGATGAGTCAAGTCAGATATAAAAAAAATCTTGAAACTAATGAAAATGAAAACACAACAAAATCTTTAAAAATACATTCAAAGAGGTAAAATGAGGAGAATTTATGCCTTGAATGTTCAGATTAAATATTAAGAAAGGATACAAATAAATAACTTGCTGAGACAGTTCAAAAATTTGGAAAAACAAGAACTAAATTTAAACCTACTAGACAGAAAAAAATAACAAAATAGAAACAAAGTCATTAAAACAAAAAACAATACAAAGAAGAAATCTATGAGCTTAATTTTTGAGAAGTAAACAAGTAACCAAAAGAAAGAGAGAGATATGACCCAAATTAAGGGAATCAGATGTAAAAAGAGAAATGTCACAACTAACACCAAAGAAATTGAGACTATTATAAGGAAATGCTATTAAAGTCTGTAGTCCATTAAGTTGGAAAACCTCAAAGAAATGGATAAAGTTCTAGATTTAGCCAAACCACCCAAATTAAATAAAAAACAAATCAACGGCCTCAACAAACCCATAACAAATGAGATTGAACAGTAATAAAAGCCTTGCCTCTATAAAAGTATGGACTCAGATGGCTTCAGAGAATTCTACCAGACTTTGAAAGAATATTTACAGCCAACCTTTTTAAAACTATCAAACATATAGAAAGAGATGCAGTTCTCCCAAATTCCTTGTATGATGCTAGTATCCTGATAATACTGAAACGACGTAAAAACACAAATACAAAAAGAAAATGACAGGCCAATCGCCTTATAAACATAATTTTAAAATCCTTAAGAAAATAATTGCAAACCAAATATAGACAGCCATCTGAAAAGATTGCCCACTGTGACCAAGTTGGCTTTATCCCAGAGATGTAGGGATGGTTCAACATACTCATTCAACAATAATAAGCCACACAAATGGACTTAAAAATAAAAAATACATGATCATCTCAATATATACAGAAAAAGCCTTTGACAAAATTCAACATGCCTTCATAATAGAAGTCCTAGAGAGAGCAAGACTACAGGGAACACACTTCAACATAACAACAGCTATACATGAGAAACCTAGACCCAATATCATCCTAAATGGAGAAAACTGTGAAGCAATTTCACTGAAATCTGGAATGAGACAGGGATGACCACTGTCCTCAACTCCTTTTCAATAATGTCCTGGAAGCATTAACTGAACCAATAAGGCAACAGAAGGAAATTAAAAGGATACAGATTAAAGAGGAGAAATCAAATTTTCCCTTCTTGCAGATGGCATGATATTATACATAAGAAAGCCCAACATTTGTTCCAGGAGACTAGACGTGTTCACCAATTTTAGGGAAGTAGCAGTATATAGAATTAACATGCACAAATCAATAGCTTTTTTACATAAAAAATAAAACAAAATAAAGAGAAAGGGATTATAGGTACATTTCCATTTATAGTAGTCCCAGAGGAGCTAAAACATGTCAGAATAAACCTACACAAGCAGGTCAAAGACCTCCACAACAAAAACTTTAACTCTCTGGAGAAAAAGATAAAGACACTAGAACATAGGAAGATGTCCCATGCTCATGAGTTGGGGAATTAGTATTGTAAAAATTACTATTCAACCAAAAGTTACTTATAGTTTTAATTGCAATCGAAATCAAAACTTCATCTCATTCTTCACAGGAATAGAAAGAGAGAAAAACTATCTCACAATTCATGTGGAACAACAACAACAGGAAGACCCAGATAGATAAAATAATCCTGAACAAAAAGAATAATGCTTGAAGGATTAGCATTGACTTCATAAGACATATTATAGAGCCATAGTAATAGAAAATAGAGTACTGGCATGAAAGCAGATGCATTGACCAGTGAAATAAATATTAAACATAGGTATGCATAACCATACCATTTAATAATAAACAAAAGTGCCAAAGACACAGGAGGAAAGATAGCATTTTTAGCAAATGATGCTGGGAATATTGGATGTACATACATAGAAGCATAAAATTTGACCTGAATCATCTATCACCTTGACAAAAAAAAAAAAGACAACATCAATAACAACAAAACCAACACAGCAATAGCAAAAACCAGCAAATGAAACAAAAACAACTCATAATGGAAGAAACACCCAAATATGAAACCTGAAACTGCGAGGAGAAAGCACAGGCAGTTCAGCACAGGATATGGCTGTAGCAAAGGAATTTCTGAACAAGACTCTTTTTGCCCAGTACTTGCAGCCAAAAGTTGACAAATGAGACCTCCTAAAGCTAGAAAACTTCTGCATAGCTAAAGGAATAATCAATAGAGTGAAGAGAAAGCCCAGCATTTATACCCAGAATATATAAAGGACTGAAAAACACAGACAAAAAAAAAAAAAACCAAAAAAAACAAATGACCCACTCAAGAACTACCCTTGAGATCTGAAAAGAGTTCTCCAAAGAAGAAATAAAAATGACTAATAAATATCTAAAAAAAAAAAAAAAAAGTTTATTGTCCTGAGCAATTAGGGAAATGCAAACCCAAAGAGATCTGAGATCCCATATTATACCAGCCAGAAAGGCAAAGGTCAACAGAACAATAGTCAATAGAAAAGAAGTGGAACAAAGGGAATCTTCATTCACTATTTCAGAGATTTTATCTCTGAGTGGGCCCATCCACTCAGAGATATTTTTGGAGAACTATCAAAAACTAACAATAAATCTACCGTATGAACCAGTGATGTTACTTCTTGGCGTATGCTCAAAGGACTCAATATCTTCCTTCACGGGTCCTTGCTCAACCATGATCATTGCTACTTTATTCGCAATAGCTAGGAAATGGGAACCACCTAAATGTCCGAAAGCTGATGAATGGATAGTGAAATTGTGGTACATATAGGATATGGAATACCAACTAGGGATAAAGAAAAATGAAATCATGTGGTTTTCAGAGAAATGGAAGGAACTAGAAAAGATACTATTGAAAGAGGTTCCCTAGACCTAAAAGCAAATGTCACATGTTCTCTCATCTGCAGTTTGTAGGTCCACATCTTCAGATATGGGTACATAACCTAGAGAAGCTGCAGAGACCTGGAAAGTAAAGATGCTATGGCTGGGGAGCAGTAGCAGAGGGGAAGGTCAGGGTACATGAGGAAAGAGGGTTACTCTGATTAAAGATATGAAAGGAGGGTAGAATAACTGTAAAGATGTCTGTAACCCCAAACCTAGGCATGATGAATCCCTTTCAAGTTGTCAGGCTTGTTTAAGAGACTCCTGAAACAATTGCTGTTGTCATTGCTTTGGTTGCCTTCCAGAGGCTGAAGGTAAGACACCATACATTTCAGACACAGGACCAGGGGCACCTGAGGTAGAAGTGACCTGAAAGCCTCCTCCATGAGAGCTAGCTTTCACAGTACCAAAACGTGCCATAAAAGCCCACTAGGAAGGGAAGCAACCAATAGTCCTATGCCGCTATGGTGATGCCTATGAACCACAAGATCTGCTCGCATGATAACCTTAAGGATACAGTACTGGAACTCATAGCTTGGTGGTAACCAACAGCTCTCTTGTAGAACTTACTCAACAAGAAAAGAAGTCATGCCCAGTACTGGAAACTTAGCTAATTATCTGGTGCAAGTGAAGTTCTGGGATGAAAGACATATGCCACCAGGCCCTACTTAAATTTGTTTTTTAATTAGTTTGCAAAGTAAGAAGCTTCTTTGTGGCTTTTTTTAATTTTTACACATACTTAGCTCTATTTAGTCCCATTCCACTCCTCCTGCTCCACTCCCAGTATAGTCCTTTCCATTTTCATATCATATATGCTCTACTAACCCCACTGCCCATGGGCCTGTTTCTGCTTTCCATGTGGGTCAAAAGTAAGTGTGTCATCTCTTCCTCTAGAACTACTACACATTCACACATATATGAATGACCCCTGACTTAACAATAGTTTGAGAGATTTTTTTCAGCCTTTATAGTAATATGAAAATATAACACATATTAAAAAGAAGCTTTATTTCAAATTTTGAGTTTTGATCTTCTCCCAGGCTAACCACACAGAGATCAACACCCTGGCAAACCCAAGTATAGGCTACTGTAAGTATTCTCAGCTCATTCTGTAGTTAGGTATAGTAAATTCAATTCTGCCTTGGGATATTTTCAATTAATTCTAATCTTTGGGGAATATAATTCCATCACAAGCAAAGAAATCCCTAATACACTCTACAGAGATACCAAGTACAGGTGGGGACTGGAAGGATGGCTGAGTGGTTAAGAGTGCTTGCTGCTCTTGTAGATCTCCACTCAACTCCAATTGCCTACAGCTCCAGTTCCAGAGATCTGCAGGGAACTGCACTCATGTAGTTTATATATATGCACTCGGGCATATCCACATACAAATAAAATAAAAAAATATGTTTAAGGACATTTGCTCAACCATGTTCGTAGCAGCTCTATTCATAATAGCCAAAATCTGAAAACAACCCAGATGTCCCTCAACTGAGGAATGGATTCAGAAATTGTGGTACATTTACACAGTGGAATACTACTCAGCAATTAAAAACAAGAAAATCATGAAATCTACAGGCAAATGGTGGGAACTAGAAAAGATCATCCTGAGTGACATATCCCAGAAGCAGAAAAATACACATGGTATATACTCACTTATAAGTGGATATTAGACATATAATTTAGGATAAACATACTAAAATCTGTACACCTAAAGAAGCTAAGCAAGAAAGAAGACCCTGGGTAAGATGATCAATTCTTACTTAGAAAGGCAAACAGAATGGACATCAGAAGAGGGAGAAAACAGGGAACAGGAAAGGACCCTACCACAGAGGGACTCTGAAAGACTCTATCCAGCAAGGTATTAAAACAGATGCTGAGACTCATAGCCAAACTTTGGGCAGAGCACAGGGAATCTTATGAAAGAAGGGGGAGGATTCACATGTAGGCCCAAACAGCATCTATATCTGCCACTGGCACCCCGAGTCCCACTGGGTGTGCTGGGTCATACGGCCCACGTGGTAGGCGGAGCAGTCTGCCCTGGGCCTGTTGAAGAGCCGCCGTATGTTCCAGGCCCCACTCAAAGCCAGCACCTTTCCAAGCCACTTGGTGTATGGCCGACTAAATGTTTTTGCTGCTTTCTTGGTGGTGGGAAGGGTCAGATGCTAACTTATCCTTTACCTTAGAAGGATTATCTTTGCATGCCTCACACCACTGGACTCCCAAGACCTGGAGGGAACAGGGGCTCCACAAGGAGAGCAATGGAACCAAAAAATCTGGCACAGGGGTCATTTCTGAGTCTGATACTCCAACCAAAGACCATTCATGAAGATAACCTAGAATCCCTACAAAGATGTAGTCCATGGCAGCTCAGTGGGTTCCTAGTAAGGGGAACAGGGACTATCTCTGACAGTGGCTGGCTCTTTGATCACCTCCCCCTAATGGGGGAGCAGCCTTACCAGGCCACAGAGGAAGACAATGCAGCCAGTCCTGATTATACCTGATAGGCTAGGGACAGAGGGAAGGGGAAGAGGACCTCCCCTATCAGTAGACTTGGGGAAGGGTATGGGAGGAGATGAGGGAGGGAGTGTAGGATTGGGAGAGAATGAAGGAGGGGGCTACAGCTGGGGTACAAAGTGAATAAGCTGTAATTAATACAAAATAAATCATTAAAAAACAAAAAGGGAAATAATTAAATATGGAAGCAAAATAATATAATTAGAGGAAAATTTCGACATTATACCTTTCAAACTGGAAAGAATTTCCTTTTTAATGTTGTGATTTAATAAAAACACAAAGTAAGTTTTCTGTACAAACAGAAAATAAGTAGTTTTTAAATGATCATCAAATTACAATCTTACATCATAAAGCAAAACTGAAGAAAGTTAGAGTTTCATCTTTGTAAATGAAGAAGGCCAGAAAAATAACAAAAGAAACACGGCACAAAGGAAGTCTAGACAGATGCAAGTGTGTGTAAGCAACATTCAACATTCGATTGAACTGTAATGGAACTGAGCCTGCCATCACCAGCAGAAGACACCACAGGGGTCACATTTCCTCGCAGGGATTAGATAACTCACTGTTGAATGACGAAAAGACTCAGTGAAGAAATTAATAAGGAACAAAACATAGTCTAGAACTGAATGTAAATGAACACACAACACATTGAAATTTGTGGCGTATACACAGTAAAAGCCATCCACAAAACACACCAAAATCTATGGCATGTACACAACGAAGGCCATCCCAAGAGGAAAATTTATAATTCTAAATGCATACATAAAATATGGAGATTTCTCAATTTCAGAGATTCATGATATACCTTAAGGCCTTAGAAAAAGAAGAAGAAATCCCAAACAAGTAGACAGAAAGAAACAATGAAGAGAAAGTCCTTAAGAGAGAGCAGAAAGTAATGAAACAACAACAAAACCAATGCAACATATCAATGAGACAAAACATTTTTTGAGAAGAAAAAACCCGACATACTCTTAGACAAAATAGCCAAAATAGAGAGAATGGAAGTCTAAATTAATAAAATTACAGATGAAAATGGAGACAGACATATTCAGAAAGTCATTTAAGACATCTTTTTTAAAACTTATATCACACTAAAGCAGGAAAGTCCAGAAGAAAATGATAAAATTTTGCTTGCATATGACTCACCAAAATTAAACAAGATAAAAATAAATACTTGAAACAGATATATAACCAGAAACAAGGTCAAAGCAATAATAATTTAAGAAATTTTCCCAATTAAAAGAGTCTAGGCCCTGCTACTACGGTAATTATGATGTCCGTGTTCCATGCTGTGGCGGAGGATCATGATAGCATGCTCTGTTCTGCCACAGGAGACCATGCTGAGGTCTATGGCATGTGGTGTGGGTGAATGTCCATGATCTGTGCAGTTGCCCGAAACCACATGGAAGCCCATGACTTTACAGCTCCTGCTGGCTGTAAAGGGCAAGGGAGCTAGTTTTGCAGACTGCAGATTCACAGGAGAGAAAGAGTATCACAGAAGGCTCCTATGACAGCTCTTACCACCACTCCCCCCAAAGTGACAGCCTAGATCAGAACTCATCAAACATCCCACAGAGCATAAAGAGAACCCTTAAAAACTGTGACAAACATGCTGGAGGGTAGCTCCCCACAACTGATGGCTTCTGGCAGGGGAACAGACAGGAAAGGACTCACTTTTCTTTAAGGGGTAGGCCACTGAGGGTTTGACCGTGCTCCAGTAAGTTTATGGGTAATATAAATTAGACTTGGGTTTTTGTTTTCTTGTTTGTTGTATTTTGTTTTTCTTTTCATTTTCTTTTTTCCCCCTCAGGGAATAGGAGTAACAAGGGTGGAAGGGCAGACCTGGGAGGACTGGGAAGTGAGAAGGATCAGGGTGCATTATGTGAAAATTCCCAAATAATCAATTTAAAAAAATATGTTGGGGGGGAGGCACAGGCCCAGACAGATTCCCTGCAAAATTCTACCAGACAGCCAAAGAAGAGCCAACACTACTCAAGTAATCTCATAGAATGTAAAGAGTTTTTTAATCAAGTGTAAAATATTAAAGAGAGAACCTGATAGCTCAAACATCAAAATCAAGTATCAACTGTCCAAAGAATGTAGCACAATGATATTAAACTGGAAAAGACTTACACTGGGCTTCTACACAATAGGATAACAACACAAGTGTTACCGTGTCGTGTCAAGCACTGTGGCAATGATTTGTGTACCCCAAACTGTTCAGCCCTCATCACCACCCGCCAGGAAGGTACAGTTGTTACCTACTGTACAGCTGAAGACCCTGAGGTTAATTAACTTGGTATAAAAGATAAAGCTTGAACCAAGGTTGATGGTGCACACCTGTAATCCCAGAACTCCGGGAACAGATATCTGTGAGTTCAAGGCCAGCCTGGTCTACAAATTGAGTCCAGGACAGCCACAGCTACACAGAGAAACCCTGTCTCAACAAAACAAAAATAAAAACAAAAAACAAAACCAAACAAACAAGAAGGTAGAGCTTGGATTGAATGTCTGACACTGTGGCTGAGTTCAGCCTTTTGCCCTTTGAGATTTATCTACCTTATGCCAAGAAAAAAGAATATGTCAGAAAAGGAGTCATGGTACAAAATTCTGCAAAGATGGCTAGGAGAGAATTTAGTACCCCAGTGACACCTGAGAATACAACTTTAGAGAAGAGATCGAGATGATATCCTGGTTAGTTTTTATTATCAACTTGATACAACCTAGAATCACCTGGGAGGAGAGACTCTCAAATAGAAGATCAGCCAGTGCCATGTCTGTGAGAGATTAACGTAGCTGATGACCAACATGGGAGGGCCCTGTCCACTATGCTCTATCCCTAGGCATGTGGGCCTATGCTTGGCAAGAGAGTTAGCGGAGCGCCAGCTAGTGAGTAAGGCAGAGAGCATGGCAGTAAGCAGAGTTTCTCCATGGTTCCTGCCTCTCTGTTCCTGCTTTGAGTCCCTGCTCTGACTTCCTTCAGTGACAGAGTATGACCTGGAAAGGTAAGCTTACACAAACCCTTTCCTAAGTTGTTCTTGGCCATTGTCTTTGTCATAGCAGCAGAAAGTAAAGATGAGGACTTGTGGAGAAGTGACAGTGCCGGCATCACGGCATCACTTCTCGGCCTTTCGGCTAAGATAAAGTAAGAATGTTCAGTGGTGGTAGTGGAGTGATAATGGTGGTGATGAGTGTGTGCGTGTAAGAGAGAGAGAGAGAGAGAGAGGGAGAGAGGACGCATCGCATGCTGAGGTCAGAGTACAATTTTGCGAGTTGGTCATTGTCTTCCACTTTATTTGCGACAGGGCCTCTGATTGTTCATTACTGAGGACAGCAGCCTTCCTATTCCTGCCGGTCTCACCATAGGCATGATTACAGACACCTGCCACTACATCTGACTTTTCATAGGTTCTAGGGAGCTGAACTCACCTCCTCACACTTGTACAGGCAGCACTTTACCCATGCCGACGCTAGAGTCTGGATGTGACTTTTAAATTTTAGCTTCAGAAAGCCGTTGGACTTGTCCTTAAGACTAGCCACCTCAGCGCTTTGTCGCTTGCACTTTAAGAATATAGTTTTACAATTCTTTGGCTAATGTTGAGGCTTAGTAACAACACGACTTCTATAAAACTCACGGTCCTCCCTTTTCAGGACAGACGCTCCACAAATTCGAGGTGTCTGGCAAGGTAAGAGCAAAGCTATTCTAAGCAAATTAGTTTTCAAACCAGCGTGTCCAGCTAATAATTTCCACAACACGGAGCTCTATTCTTGTTTGCTGTGAAGAAACCATACTCTGTTCTCCAGCTTACATTATGACCTGCTATAAAATGAATTAATATTCATAAATCTTTTTTACTGCACCAATGTTAATGTTTTTAAGTGGTGATTACCACCTGACTGTGGGGGTGTGCAAAAGAGTGCAGGGGGCTCCACATACCATAAGAGCCTGTGGCCACATGGATGTTTTAAGAGGAAAAGCCTAGTAGAAGGTTCACATGCTGAATTTGGACTTGAACACCATTGCTTTGAGTAGGTTTTCCATGAGGACTGCAGACACTTTCGGAGAAGAATGTCCTGAAATGCAGTTTTTCGGTGTTTGGGAACGTGAGCGGGAGTGTTAAGCATGGGTTATGTCATATGGAACACAGAACATGGCCAACCTTTCTGAGATTTTCCAGATGGAACCTACAGTTTGAAAAGCTTAGAAACATCTCCCATGATGTCTATGCTTTCTATAATTAAAGTCCCCTCAGGCTCTGACAGCTGAACCGTGTGTTGGCTCCAACAGTCCACATCCGAAGCTACTGAGAAGCTGTCTAGCTACCTGTGGAGAAGAGAAAGCTTAACACTGTCCAACAGGAAATAGAACATACTAGAAACCCAGAATGCTACGGTGCCTCTAACCAACAAGGAACTGAAGAGCCAGGAAAGAACATGCCCTTCCAGATGCTTCTACCCAAGCAGCAAGGGAGCTGAGGTAACTAACTAAACATCAGCTTCCTTCATTTACTGGCAAATCATTGCTCCTGGAATATGTTAATTCCCACTAAGGAAAATGCATCAGGAAAGCAACACAGGTGCTGGCAGAGGGAGGACGGATCGGATCCCTGTGTCTTGAGTGATGAGGACAGGGGAGTGTGGAAGGAGCTGAAAATTCAGAAATGTCTCTCCAGCCCTTTCAACACAATGTCTTAAGTCCTCCAGCCAGGGAGCATTTGGACTGACGAAAGCCGCAGGAGGCCTTGCAAGGAGAACAAGCTGTGCCTCCTTCTGCAAGGATTCAGGTTACAGTGTCTTTCCGCATGCTCATCCCACGACTTTTACTCAGTGGGCCAGACTGCACAGCAGACTTGCCCCTCCATGATGGCAGGTCCTAGCTCAGCTTCTGGAAAGCAGAATGCCAGACTATAACGTAAGCAAGCTACCTTTCCTAGGCTGTACTCAGAGCCAGCTCCATCAGGAGTTCCCTGCTCCCCATACAATTCAAACAGAAAAGATGTCGTGCTGGGGTTTTCCTCACCTTTTACCTGCTTCTCCTGTGCTTTTTTCATGCCAGTGAATGCCCTGATCATGTACTCATCTGCTTCTGGAAGACAGGGCTCACTGGTTAGCACTGCCTCGCCTTTCCCTTTACAGCCTGTTGTCAGATCACCTTCAGCCACTTGGATGCTTCCTTCTGCTGGTCTCTGTGGAGATCTCACCTCCTCTCACCCAAAGACTCCACCCACTTCAATGTCAGCCTGTTTCCCCCCCCCCCCCCGTAAGTCTCTGCCCCCGTCTTCCAGTCCAGTCCAGAGTGGTGAGGGAATCTTTTAGCCACTGTGCAAAGATACCCAAAGCCCATAGCAGGATATGGGATCCTGGTTTCCAGAGGAAAGGCATTTCCATGTGACATTTACCAACCCATCTGGGAAGGAAGGGGCCAAGGAAATTGGACAAAAGGGTGCCCTGAATATCCTAAATCCAGCTTGTTTGCTCTTTGAGAAAGCCTCAGAAGTATGTGGCACTAATTACAGGGGCCTGGTTCTCTATGTGCAGAGGCCTACAGGAACTGAATGTACTAGGTCCAGAGGATCATAGAATTTAAGCCCCAGGCCCCTGGCATAGTCCTCAAATAGCTATCGCCCTCAGTCAGTTGCCTCCATTGTCTCCAGGCCTCTGTGTATATTCACCCAGATACTCTGGGTATACCCTTAGCTTCCTTGCTTTCCTTCTACCAATGCTCTCTGCTTTCCCTGAGACCATCCTTTGGAAACTAGCATAAATTACCTCACATGAATTCCCATTTTAAGTTCTGCTTCTAGAGACCCCCGCCTCTATGAACAGGCTAAGCATTGTTTCCTCTAGCCTTCAAAGCGACTGCACAAAGCCCAAAGCATAAAGCATCCCTGTTGTGGGGACGATGAGACACAAGCATGGGTACATTTGGTAATTTTTTCATCCACAGTGTCCAGGAAAGGTCCAACTCAACCTCAAACTCTTTACTGTGACACTACACCATCCCTTTGCCTGGGAAACCCCTGCTCTCTTTCCTGCAAACATTTCAAAGTGGGGGACAAAGGTTCGTTCTAGGAGTTCCATCCTAGGAGAGAGAAAGGTACACAAAGACACACAATGCATTTCTATTGGGTTTTCTCTCATCTAGCCAGGCCTCCTGAAGAGCCATGTTGAATGTACCTGAGAATCGCTTGCCTACAGAAAGATACAGCAGCCTTTTCCACCAGCTCTGATCCTGGGTTTGTTTTTCAACTTTTACCCATTTCTCCTATTTCTTCTCATAATAACGATGCATAGTCATTAATGCTCTCCCACTCTCAAGTTCATGAAAGGTGATTGTAAAAGTCTATATCCCTGACACACATCAAGTATGTCTATATTGTGAACTCGCTACAGCAGAAGACACTAAGAGGAAGTGAGGCAGGGCACCCAAGGCTTCCTGAATGTACCTCCCTGTCTCTGCCTTACTCAACGCTTCTTAAGAAGATGCCCCATTTCCTAGGCTTATTGCACTCCCTATAAAATGCTAAGGTATGTTTGGTCTTGGTAAGTCCCGATGCAGCTCACACTGCACACCTATGGAAACGGAGCTTCATTTGGAATGGGATTCACTGGTAGTCAGTGGCACAGACTCAACTCATTCATCCCAGACCCTTGGCTCGCCCAGTACTCCCTGTTGCTCTACACAGAGGCCATCTAGCCAGTCTCAAAAAGCCATGGCAGGCTTCCACAGACTGGGCAGACCCCGGCACTGAGTCTGATTCGTACACAAGGGACTCTCACCAGGAGCACAGCCACGGACTGCATGGCGTCTTAGAAGTTTTCTGTGTTCTTCAACATCCCTAGCACTAAATAAATACTTGCTGGCTACCCAGTCCAGCCTTGCTTCCAAGTTTCTCTGGCCTCCTATCTAGGTTCCCCACCCTGGCCTTTTAGACTCCCCCCACCCACCCATTTCCCTCAACTCCCAAAGTCTGAATTTGGCAATAGATAAATGTGTTCATAGGAACATGAGCTGGTACAAAAAAGAGCAAGTAGTGAGGTCAGGGACCAGTTGAGCTAGGAAAGGAGTCTTGACACTTTTTATATCAAAGACATAATATCAAGAAAAATGCACATTTGTCCCTGAGGAATTATTCTTGGGATACCACATAATAAATATGATATAATGGGACTGTATAATAAATGAGGATATCTCCAGGCTTGGTGTCCTGGGCCAATCCCAGCTCTCTATGCCTCTATCTTAGAATCTTCCTCTGTAAACTAGGTGATAACTACACCTGTAGCACTCTTGCCTGGCTGACAGTAGGTGCTCTGTAGATGATGATCACTTCCTATGCCATTGAAGTTTTAACTCCACGAGGTCAGCTTGTCATTACTATGCTATTTTGAGGAGGCAAAGGCCGAGCAAAGGCAAACGTGGTACATGAATTCTAGAGTTAATATTTCAACACAGGCAAGACTAACTACCTGTATAACTACTGTGTATGCATTCCTGCTTACAAAATCAATCAAACCTTGTGATTTGGTTATTAGTCTAATATCAATGAGAACCAAATACTGTCATTCCTCACTGTACAGTCAAAGCATCCCTTAGAGGAAAGTTACTTGAGGGAAAACAGTAAGTACCAGGCAATAAAGAATTCCTAATTATCTATTGTTTCTGATGGATTGGCAAGACTCTTAAGTCTAGGAGCTCAAAATGGTCTCATGTGGACTTTGATTAAATAGAAGATGGTTTATATTCTGTTTAGGTATTCCAATGGAGTCATTTCATAAACTCATGGAATTTGGTAATGGTTGGAAAAATCTCGTTCACAGTGGTAAAATTGTCATGAAGTTCTCTAAATAATAATAATAATAATAATAATAATAATAATAATAATAATAATAA
>NW_026591918.1:6292528-6406212 GCF_907164565.1 Psammomys obesus | reverse complement strand
AATAATAATAATAATAATAATAATAATAATAATAATAATAATAATAATAGATTTCTGGCTTGAGATTTAGCTTAGTGGTGTGCCTTGCCTAAGACAAATGTGGCCTGGTTAGGGCAGATGCCTCATTCTCCAGAAGGGAGTTGACCTTAGACATAGCCTTTTGCCAACTTCAAGATCACCATCTTACACACAATCCAGTTTGACAGCGCCACACCAGGAAGAATTTGAATCATCTGCCCTTCCCCCACCCCTGCCCCTTCCCATTTGGTCACCGCCTCAGTTTATCTTTAAATCACCCTAAGCAAAGGCTTTCACATATTTTACAAACCAGCTGTTGAGTGGTCATCTGCCCCAAAATCTGACCTCATTTCCTGTGTCCCCTACAATGACCCTTCACTTTAGTACTCAGACATGTAGGAAATGGCCTTCCCTGTTTGTCTTCTCTGGCTCAGGATTGTACACTGGAAAGGTGGCTTGCAGTATGGTTTATAAAACTCAGGTAAGAAAGGACAAGATACTTAAAGGAAAATAATGAATTGAACCCTCTTTCTGACACACAATTGGGTGTCTTATATACACTAACCTGTGTGACTTTTACCAAAATCAAGATGGAGATCGTCCATGTGAGCAAAGTAAAAACTAGTACACCTGAAAGATTTGGCTAAGTCACTTTGTTAGATGTATAATGGTCAGGATGGAGTTTCTTGATCCCCAATCTCAAGGCTAGTTTCCTTCTATCCAGTGACTTTCAGATCTGGAAGAAATGTGTACTTATTCACCTTATTTTACAAATAACTTATTTCTTGTGTTATTTACTTTGTGTGTGGTGCAGGCATGTGTGCTATGGCACATGTGTGGAGGTCAGAGGATATCATGCGTGAGTTGATTATCTCCTGCCACTATGTAGCTTCCAGGGATGAAGCTCTGGTCATCCGGCTTGGGGACAAATTCCTTTACCGGCTGAACCAACATGACAGCCCTGTACTGTACCTATTTTAAAATGTAGGTTTTGATATTGTTGATACGGTGAGACCAGCATATCAGGAGTGAACTACCACTGGAAAGATGGTTTGTTCTTTGCTAGGGGAGGGGCCACGCTAGGTCATAGGAAGCCACATGGCAGAGTGCCATTCAGTCAGGAGGCAGAAAGAGTAAGAGGAAGATGTGGGCAGAAACTTTTATTGTGTTTTTTTTTTCTTTGGGAGGAAGAAGTAAAACAGGCTAAGCAGGCTCAGCAGGTTTGGGACAGGCTAGTCTCACTTGTTTCAGTAGGCTCTAGGTACCCTTTACATACCTAGCACCAGACCCAGTGGTAATGAGTGTGAGAGGATAATGCCCAAGCATGGGAACCCGATGAGAGCGGCAGGTTTGTGTCAAGCATGACTTCTCTTGTACCTTAGAGGAGACGCTCGTTATATGGGAATTCTCTAAGCCTGGCAGGGGAGTTCTTTCTTGTTTCAGCAGCACCAAAACAAAACAGATGCTCCACACTGCAGCTTTGCAGTCAACAGAACTGAGTTTCATTGTTTTTTTATAAGAAGAGTCTAACCAGATGATACCCAGTCAGCATGGGTGTGGGTGGATAGGTGGGTGGATTGATCAATGAACCAACACATATAAAGGTTTACTCTCTCAGGTATCCATAATGCAGCTCTAACACACATGGTTGGTACAGTGGAAGCTTCCCAATTTCAAGGCCAAGGGAAAAACAGAATCACAAAGCAGCAGTCACAGGACCCCGGACAGACATTTTTCCATTGCTTCAAAACAAGGATCCTTCGAGGTGACATGCAGGAACAGTTGCCTGCAGGCACCTGGCCATGTGGGGTTTCCCCTCGGCTGTTACCCTCTCACAGCTCCAGTGCTCAGACATCAGAGGGCAGGTACAAGCAAGAGTCAGTTCTTTTCCAAAATCAATGTGAAGCTTTTGACAAGGTTATCTGCGTTGGCTCTGGAGAAGAATGAGGATGCAAACCAAAGGAGAGAATCAAGTCTCTGAATGGGTGCTTTCAGGGCTTTGTTGGCAAGAAGCACATTCAAGGAAACCAGATAAGCTCTCAATTCCCTTTTAAATAAATTATAAATAGCTACTTCTGATACTTAGACACATGGGTCCCAAATGGCCGGATAATTCATTAGTTTGGATTGAGAGAGCACATTTCTCTGTCTGTAGGTTAGATTCATCCTGCTGTGACCGCCAGGCTTATTCCTACCCAGGACAGAGTACTGTGCTGAAACCTGGTTCTGCTCAATTCAGAATTTTCTCTCTGAAACCCAGCGATTGGTACTTTTCCTTGTCCGGTATTTCTATAGAAACTCATCCCTAAGACAAGCTATTAATTGAAGGAGTTTATTTATCCTATAGGTTTGATAATCAATCATCAGATTTCAGCACTTGCTTTCTGGGATTCCATCTCATCACTTGCTACAGTATATATTATTATTCATTATATAAGTTTGTTAACGGTGTATTTATTTGAGTGAGTCTCCCTCTAAATAAAGGGGCCTTATAAAGCTTTTTTTTTTTTTTAAATAAAAGGTTTATTTTTACACCAGCTATTTGCTTTTCTATGCTAAACCTCTGTTGACGGCTCCAAGGCAGTGTGCAAACCAAATTCCTGAGTCTCGGGCCAGGATGGGGCTACTGGGAGGGCGATCAAAACAGCGGCAAGGCCCTTGAGCAGATTTGGGATTTTGCAACCCTGTCAGTCACTTTCTCAGGGAGTTGGGGACAGGGTGCCTGAGAAAAATTAGGAGTTGGAATGGGTAACTTTCTACCTACTGCATAAAATTCTTTCAAATTAATGCAAGCATTAAATTGTCCCTGATTTTTTTTTTTTTTACATTAAGCAAATATTAAACCATGTATGCCCCTTAGTATTGGTACAAAGTTTTGTCAACCTTTTTGGCACACAGTGCCTAAGCCTTGAGGTAAAACTGTTTCTAACCAAATTTTGTTGTTTCAGTTGATTTTTACTTCTTATACCGTGTGTTATAACTTAAATGTGGATTCTTTTCCAAAAAAAAAAATGAATTTTGGCAAGCCAATAGTCCATAATGTGGTCTAATGCCTTTGGGTATTTTTTAAGCATGCAAATGGCCAAGATATTTAGGTTTTTGAGGTTGAGAAACTGTGCACACACTTTTAACAACTTTTTCAGCTGTGTTTGGTATGCATATTTACTGCACATGTGTATTATATGATAGGGGCCTGATTAGACTCAAAATGAGTTGGGAAAATACCAACTATGTATTCCCGGAGGGGGGAATGGCACACAAAAATCTGAGCTAATGTGTCCTCTTGTTTTCACTGGAGAGTAAGGGCTTGGGCTGAGGGATAAGGTGTCTTTGACTCATATTCACTCCTTTTTGGTACCACAAAACACCAGCTATGACAGCCATGTCCAGCCCTGTTCCCCAGCTCACAGCCACGTGGGGTTTACAGAGAAAGCTAGGTGTCCAGACCTTGTCTTTCTATATTCTGTTTTCTGTCTGACCATCCTAGTCTAAGCCTGTACCTTGAGGACGTGATTCTTGGCTCTTCCCAACACTGACTTACCCACAGACAGAACCAGCACCCTGAGCAAATATTTCAAAAATAATGGAAATGAATTAGAGCCTAATCCACTGTCCAGATAATTGGAAACTAACAGTTATTGCCTCATTTGAAAGTAATTTTAACAATTAGCTTAGGAAAGTATTTTATGATTTTTTTTTCTGGCCTTTCACAAACTAAAACTTTTTCATGTAATCAATTAAATCTGGGAGCATAGCATCAGGCACTCATTAGACCAGGCTGTTTGAAATTCATGTACAATCTCTTCCTTATGGGGGTGTCTGCCTGAGCTTTTAAGCTTGTGCTGGGATGCTGGCAACATCCCCCAAACATCTCAGACACATTGTCTCCCTGAACCTGAATTTCTTTAATGGTGGTTAAACATGTTGTCTGCTTTAGTTTCCTGTCTATCTTCATCATGAGCCAGCACCTGTTTCCAATAAATTATACACAGACCTGTATCAGCAACACCTTGGCCACAGCTGCCACCTTTAAAAGCAGAGTGCCCTTGAGGACAATACACCTGTGAACACAGAGGGTGTTTATTTAGCTGAAAGCCCAAACCCCAAGGTACATAAAGCAACTATCTAAAGCCTAATGTATGCCCATTATTAACACAAAATAACCCTGTTCTTAAAAACCAATAAAAAATCTATTTAAAGGATTTTTCCAAATCCCACTGAAATCAGTACTCAACTTGAGACCGGGTCTTAACCTAGGATTTAAAATTCTAATAGTGGGCAAGGCAGGGGTTTGTGTGTGTTCTAAGATTCTGAGCTCATGCTTCGAGTCTAGGGAATGAACCTACAGGGTGGCATGGGCAGAAGCTTATGACTTTGCACCAAGATATGCATATTTAAAATGATTTTTTTTTTTTTGGTTACAAGTCACTTAAAAATGTTTGAATGTGGTCTACAGGTTAAAAAAAAGGAATGGATTGTTTCAATTTGTATTTAAAGGTAGGAATAGTTCCTCTGGATGCCTTCCTTTATTTATTCAACCCTCCTTAAACTTAAAGTTCATTACCTAACAGCATTGCCCTTGGGGAATGGGGTTAGCAGTACACTAATGGAAACAGAGCCAGCATCAAATGTTCATCTTGCTGTGTGAAATATATCATACAGCAAAATTTCTAGCCAAATATAGTATCTATTTTGTGCAGTTCAACTTTGAGGTGCTTCATTTGTGGCTTGTTTAAGAAATCAGGTCACCAGGAACCATGCACCAACTGGACCTAGACCCCTACAAAGATGTAGCAGCTTGGCAGCTTAGGCCTCATATGGGTCCTCTAGTAAGAGAAGTGGGGGCTGCTTTGGACACAGACTCACTTGCCAGCTCTTTGATCACTTTTCCCTGGTGGGACAGCCTTGCCAGGCCATAGGGGAAGAGTACAGACTCAGTCTTGAAGCAACTTGATGAGCTGGACTGGATGGGAAAAGGGGAGGGGAAAGGAAAGGAGCGTATGACTGGGAGAGGAGGAGGAATGGGCCTACAACAGGAATGTAAGAGAGTAAAAATTTAAAAAAAAAATTAAAAGTCAGGTCAGTGATAAGATATAGATCGATGAAAAGATAAAATGGGAAGGTCATCCTCCTCTTCCATCTGACCCTAGTTCATCAGGTCTCATCAGGACTGGCTGCAATATCCTCCTCTGTGGCCTGGTAAGGTTGCTCCTCCCTCAGTAGGGTGTGATCAAAGAGCCAGCCACTGAGTTCATGTCAGAGACAGTCCCTGTTCCCCTTACTAGGGAAACCCACTTAGATGCTGAGCTCCCCTATCAGTGGACTTAGAGAGGGGCAGGGAGTAGATGAGGGAAGGAGGATAGGATTGGGAGGGAATGAGGGAGGAGCCTACAGCTGGGATACAAAGTAAATAAACTGCAATTAATAAAAAATAAAAATTTATTTAAAAAAAGAAAGAAAAGATAAAAACAGGGTATGGATATTTTTTAACTTAACAACCAGGTTGCACCCTGATGAAGCCATTTTAAATTGACTTGAACATCACAGCAAAACCATAAACATGCTTAGGGTTTTTCCACTAGCCAGCACTGTGCAAAATCCTCTAACATGGTGCCCACTTTATAGAGATGTATAAAGTAACAAAGCAATACTGGAATGTGGAATGCAGAACAGCTGTATGGACAGAACTCCACACCACTGTAAGTCAAAAGAAGAACCAACCAAACGATTGCAAGTCAGGAACCATCTGGGCAGTGCTGGTCTCCCCCTTCTGCCAATCTCATGACACATGAATGGCTTTTTGCTTAGACTTCCTAAAACATCAATCATGGCTGATGCTTCCAGTCAACATTAAGTTGGTGGGCCTATTGTCACCTGTTTTAGCACGTTTGTTTGCCTGAACTCAGATCCTGGAAAGGTAGGTAATGAGCATGATGGCTCCAGCCCACTCCATGCCGCTGTTGATTCATGCATTGCTGGTGCCAGTGGCAGAGGCCTGCCTAATGCATGAGAACTAGACACCACGGAAGAAAGGAACTGCAGACCTGTGCTTCACGAAGGACACAGCACAGCCCATCACGCTAACCATGTGACTGAAGAGGAGGCAGACTGCCTGAGGTGAAGACGAAAGCACTGTGGTGGTGACTGGATGGGCGACTCTCCTTTGCGGTTTGCTGCAGATCTTAACTGCTGAGCCATCTCTCCAGCCCCATACCTTCATTTCTTAGCAGCTGTGTTGAGGACCCTGCTGAGCCCCAGGGCCACAGACAACGGCCAAGAGGAATTAGGCTGGTGATCACTTCGTACTAGACTCCAGGGAGTGCTTGTGTGTGTTGTAAGCATCAGTGTCACGGTGATTGTGTCATATCCATGTGACATGTGACTTGCGTGCCGAATGCCCCTTCCCTTTTAGTCAGTTGGAGAACAATTCCTGGGACATTGACAACAGAGAACTAACCTGAAGTTTGAGTAGACAATGGGTGTGAATATATTCTGCAGATTTCAAGCTGAGTCACTTCCTGACCCCTGGCTTAGGGAGCCCCCTAAGTACCAGGTGCTATTTTTGAGGCAGCAAGGATTGTTTTAAGTTGGAACACCCAATATGAAATGCAAAATGCAGCCATAGCAGTGGTTTCATTGTCAAAACCCCAGCAAGCATTTCAGCCTGCCCAATTCCCCACAGGCCTCACTTAGTGGGTAAGGGGAACCTTCAGCCATACCTGGTGAGAGAGAGAGAGAGAAGTGTGTGTAAAGACGTAAGGCTTCCTTCTCTGATTTATTTTCTTGGTTATGCATGTAAATGTGAGAGGGAGGCATCCATTTTGGATTCCAGGTCAGTAGAAATCATCCAGAAATAGGTTTAGAAGAGTGGGTTTCCATCCTCCTGGAGAATTTGTCTTTATTAAAGCGTAGCAAATTTACAGCCCCCTCTGCTAATTCACTGTGTGTTTGGGAAATAAATAAGTGGGGAGTTTGCACAGGAGACAAGATTGGCTATGTTTTGGAGACACTAGCTTCTGAATATTGAAAAGCTAATGTAAAAAGCATTTTGAAATCCTATTGGTTTTTGTGTCTGCTTGTCGGAGTTCCCACTGGTGATGAAACTGTGCCAAGTATAGATTTAGTGCCCGTCATGAAACGAGACCTGGGCTTGTGGTTACTTGATAACTGTGATAATAAATTTATCCATTAATTTCTTTCCTGTTTTCCTACACGAGTAACATTAGACCAAAATGCTATGCTGGTGGATGGAGAGATTTATTTTCCCTCATACCTCACTCACACTGTGTGTGTGTGTGTGTGTGTGTGTGTGTGTGTGTGTGTGTGTGTGCCTGTATGTGTCCGTGTTTACTCACATTCTCTCTAGGAACTCCATTATGCTGCTAATTCCCAAAGAATGTATTTATGTGGTACAAAGGCTCCACAATCATGTACAAATGCATTGAAACTACATTCATAATGAAGATAATATAGCAGCTTAAATATGAAGACTGAGGCAAAGCTAGCCCTGAGCTTCAAAGCTCCCCACAGATAAATAAAACTAAGACTACTTATATAGTATTGCTAGTTTTCTTTTTGCTTTTTTGTTTTCTATTTGTACTTGGTTCCATGGTTGTATTTTATTATTTCAATCTAGGCCTATGCATACGAGAAAACCAATAGATTTTAATAAAATTCTTTTTGTTACATTTGACTTGAGAGAATTTATCAGTTTTGAAGGGGCATGCCTAGGTAGATCATGATTTTCTTCATAAATGCATGATTTTTTAAATCAGATTGGAGAGTCCCTGGTATCCACACAGTAGGTGTGAGCAGCCTGCCCTTCTCTTCTACATGCCCCTGTGGATCGGCAATGTCCTCATTTCCTCTTTACCCCCTCCCCTCTTACCTTGAAAGCCCCGGGTGAAGGATCAAGAGGACCAGAGTGGTTTCCAACCATGATCCAGTGCCTTTAGGAGATGTACTGAAATCTTTTAAACTTTCTACAATGCAGAAGAGCTAGACAAGGGTGAGGTCCTGGTGTGGAAGTCTGTGCTTTCTCAGGACTTGTCAGAAACCTCTTTGCAGCTCCCAGGCTGTTTTTCAAGAGTACTCACCTGTACAGAGCACTGTGTTGAGAAGTTTATTTCCAAAAGAATGTTCGTCAGCTCCTGGAAACCCTATGGGAGATAAACAGTAGAGGTTGTGTTAAGAATAAGATCAACAAAGTGAGCAAGCACAAAATTAACATTAGATAAAACATACTGATAACAAACAAAATGAAGGGGAATTCGAGAAAACAATCCCATTCACAATCAAAATTGTCAAAACAACAGACAACCAAATAAACAAACAAAAACCTAAAATAAGTTGGAAGAAATACCTGGCCAAGGAAATACAAGACCTCTGCAATGAGTCATTCAAATCACTTAAGAAAACAATGAGGAAAACACTAGAAGATGGGAAGACCTTCAATGCTCATGAACTAGAAAGATTAATATATTGAAAATGTTTATCTACTAAACACAACCTACAGATTCATTAAAATCCTTATCAAAAATTCAATGACATTTCTCATAGAATAGAAAAAAAATCCATAAAATTCACATGGAAGCACAAAAGACCCTATATAATCAAAACAATCCTGAGCAGAAAAATAACCCTGAAAGCATTGTCATATCTGATTTTAAGCTATAGTACAGAGCCATAGTAACAAAACCAGCATGGTCCTACACCAAAACAGACACAGAGATCCACCAAATAAAAGAAAGGACTTAGAAACATCTACCTAGCTATAGCCCTGTGGTTTTTGGCAAGATCCCAAAAATACATACTGGAGAAAGCAAGCAAACAAACAAAAATCCCTTCAACAAATGATAATGAGAAAATTGTATATCACCATTTAAAAGAATGAAATCAGATCCTCATCTCCCACACTGTCCATGAAAAATGTTCAACCTCATCAGCTACTTTTGTTTTCTTTTGTTTTTGTCAACTTGACACAAACCTAGATATAACGGGAAGGGGGACTCTTAATTGAGAACATTTCTTCATAAGGTTGGCCTATGGGCAAATCTGTGGGGCATTTTCTTGATTAACGATTGATGTGGGCGTAGCATCACCCAGGTTGGGTGGTCCTGGGTCTATAAGAAAGCAAACTGGGTAGGCTAGGGTAAGTAAGCCAGGTAGTGCGCCGTGCTCCTCCGCTCCTCCAAGGCCTCTGCTTCAGTTCTAGCCACCAGGTTTTTGCCCTGGCTTTCTTCAGTGGAGTGTTTGCTGGTAATGTGAGCCAGATGGACCCTTTCCTCCCCATGTTGCTTTTGGTCTTGGTGTCCTATAATAGCAGTAGACGCTGCTAGCCATCTGAAAAATGCAAATTAAACATACATTGAAACTCCATCCTTCCCCAGTCAGAAAAGCAATAATTAAAAAGCCATAGCAACAAGTGGTGCTGTGTTTGCAGATGAAAGAGAACCCTTATACCCTGCTTCTTGGGAATGTAATGTAGTCCAGACACCATGGAAACCAGCATGAAGATACCTCAAAAAACTGAAAATAGATTTTCCTTATGACTCCTGTACCACTCCTGATAATTACCCAAAGGACTTCAAGTCTAAATGTCCCAGAGATAGTTATACATCAATGTGTATTGCAGACCTATCCACAATAGTTGAGTTATGGAACATCAGAAAACAGAGAAATAAACAAAATATGCCATACATACACAGTGATTTTTTTATTCATTCATAAATAACACAGGTATGCCATTTTCAGGAAATGAACACAACTGATGATGATTATATAAGTCAATTAAGGCAATCTCAAAAAGACAAATATCATGTTTTCCCTCATTTTAGGTTTCCTAGATTTAATGTAAATATGTAGAATCATGTATCCATACATGACATAGAAATAGAAATAGAAATAGAAATGAAACCATGGAGGGAAAAGAGGACTAACTGGAGTGGGAAAAGGGCAGACACAGAGGGTTCTGGGGGAAACAAGTTCAGCATCAGTTCAACATAAGCATGTGTGAAAATATTTTTAAGTAACACAGGGATGAGGAAGGGACAGAAGTAGGGAGGGAGAGAAGGCTGGATGAGGAAGGAAGGAAGATTACTTTTGAGTTACTGAGAAGCCAGAAGCTGTCTAGCATTCTGCTTTAGTAGGAAGGTTGGGGAGTCATAACTCAAGATGGGAAGGGGCCTAGGAAAGCCCACAGGAACATGAAAAGTGGGCAAGTGGGAGCTCATAGCTTGAACTCAGCATCAGTAAGAACACTGGAATGTTGTGGATATTCTCTGAAGTCCTGGCACAAATGTCTCAAGTTCAAGAGCATAGTGGCTAGTACATAGGCTTGAAAGCTGGCAAACACTTCTTGATTGCAAAACACAATAACCGGAATGTGACTGAGCCCTGACACCTTTTGAAGCTGAACGGTGAGAAACGGTCTGGTGCCATTGCAAGCTGAACTCCTGCAAGTCAAGCAGAAGTTTAGCTTCATTGTGTGGGCTTAGGAGGGAGCTGTGGACAACGGTTTAAAGAGCATTTTGATTTTGCAAAAGGCAACTCAGCCCTATTTCCGTGTTACTCAGAAGCCCATGAATAATAACACAGTGCTTTATTTGGAGATGAGTCATAGGGACTTGTAGGCTTCCTTTTGGGAGAAGCTTTTGTGGTTGGCTGGTTGGTTTGATATGTTTTAGCAGAATGAGGACTCAAGGTAGAGGCCCAGTTAAGAACTGTTTCAAAAGTTGACACAGGTCAAACCTTTCAACATGTTGGCTTATAGAAAGTCAGTCGGGGAGCCCCCTTAGAAGTCCCAGGGTGGGGTGGGGTTCTGCTGTGGGCATGCCAACCTTCTTCTATTTTCCAAGGGCTCTGAGAAGCTTCTGTTAAGAGTAATCAGTCTGATCTTAGCTATGGTTCAAGAGAGGAGGGACAGGCCTCAGCATTCATCTGAAGTGAAGCTCTGGATGCCCCAGGAGAGCTGACCTGGACCAGGTTGTTACAACATGAAATAGGAAAATAAAAATTTTGAGAAGTGCCTCACCAGCATGACCTGGAAGAAAGTGTAAAACCTCTCAAGTTGAGAAGACTCCTTTGAATTTTAATGCCAAGGAAAACCAAGACTCTCTGATCCTTGTGGGAAGGGATTCATTGTGGCCACCAGCAGAGACTGCAGGCAGACTTTCCAGAACTCTGTCCTGATCTTGCTTGCTGTTCCCCACTTGTGTAGATATGGACAAGCTGTAAAGCTCTGCATTTCAATTTCTGCTTGTTAATAAAGATATTGGCTGTACCTACTCAAAGGGACTGATGTGGGAATTAAATGAGATAATGTATGTTAAGTAGACAGGATATTGGGAAAGTGTCTGGATGATGCAAATATTCAGTAAAGAGCTTTATCGCTGTAGATCTGATATTGTAAATCTTTACAATAGCAGTGGCAATATAAATGACATTAGAATGTAAGAAAGAAGTCAGGGAGGAAGGGAAGGAGGGAAGTAAGGACGGAGGGAGGGATGGAAGGGATAGTGAAATTGTCACTAAAATACTTCCATGGTGTTTATTGTATATCCTACACACTCAACTTCCCTCTCATGTGAAATACACACATTACTCAAGGTGACACATGGGGAGTCAGGTCAAACTCACATGCTGCCCTCATAGAGACTGTTCAGACAGACATGATAGCCAGGGTGACCCTTCTTGCTCACCTCCCTTCATATCACATCCTGCACGACCTCTTACAGTCTCACAGGTTCACAGAGGCACAGGACTCTGTTGAACTGGTTGTTGTGAGCCTAGTTCTTGGCTCTTTTCGTGTAGGAAGCTCTCTGAAAGCCAGAATCCTTTCTTCTTAACATGTCTGCCCAGAGCCTGTCATAACAACACTTTGAAATGACCTCAGTAGGAAGCTGAGTTGTGAACTCTGATTTGTGATACAATTCAGGAAATAAGTGAGCAAATCAGCAATGATCACCCAATTGATTATCATTTTGTACTTCAAGTTTTCATAAAACGAACTGATGAAACGGACAAAGAAATTATGGAATAGAAGTGATTTTTTATGAGTCATGAGCCCTGATTCTGATTCTAAATTATGCAGACATCTATCCAGATAAAAAGAGCACAAACATGCCCAGAACCGACATGTGTGGGAGTTGGCGGGGGGGATTTGGGAGGGTGGGTGGGTGTTCTCAAAAGGGCTTGTTCAGGCCCTCTTTTGAGAAGGAACTGAAAGTGATTTTCAGCTGACTACAGTGATACTCTGGGTTTCTCTATGGACACCTGGGACTGGGGGTGGGGTTCTTTGCATCCTTCAGGTACAGTTATGACGTGGGTTTAAACTGTAACTGCACCAACATGTTGATTCCATTATTGCTGAATACAGGACACTGATTAAAGAAAGGGTGTGTTTTTTATGTTTTCTGGCCTCTATGCTAAAGACATTCAATTTAATCTTTCAAGAGCACTGGGGAATAGATGTTATTCTCATTTTTTCACATATAAAAATGAAGTTCACACAGGACCTTGATGCTAGGGAATACTGGAATTAGGATTTTTAGATGGTTTTGCCTGCCCTATTCACTACAAAGTAATGTAAGCAACTGGCTGGGGAAGGGTATTTAAAATAATGTTGTCAATATGAATGTGGAGTGGAGAGATAGCTCATCCAGTAAGAGTACTTGTTCTCTCAGATGACCTAAGTTACCAGCAACCATGCCAGGTACCTCACAACTGCTTGCATCTCCAGCTCCTGGGAATCCAACCCTCTGTTCCAGACTCTAAAAGTACACTGTGCATGTATGCATGTACACACACACACACACACACACACACACACACACACACACACACGCACACTTACAAAGGCACTTGCATATGCACACATACACACTTTTTTAAAAAAAGAATGGAAACACATACTATGCTGGATTGTGTTTATTGTCATCTAGTAGTGAAAAAGTACCAGTATATCAGAATTCCTCTGCCTAGCTCAGTCTCCAAATGGGCACCCTAGTAAGGGGAGCAGGGGTTGTTTTTGACAGGAACTTAGTACTTGGCTCTTTGATTGTCTCCCCCTGAGGTGGGAGGCAGCCTTGCCAGGCCACAGAAGAAGACAAATGCAGCCAGTCCTGATGAGACCTGAGAGGCTAGATAGAAGGGGAGGAGGACTGTCCCTATCAGTGGAATAGGGGAGGGGCATGGGAGGAGGAAAGGGAGGGAGGGTGAGATTAGGAGGGATGAGGGTGGAGCTACAGCTGGGATACAAAATGAATAGATTGTAATAAATAAAAACTTACATTAAAATAAAGAATGCCTCTGCCTAATAGAGGGTTGTATCTGCCTTCCCATCCCTCCCTACATTTCTTTTTTTCTTCTCTTCCTCTTTTCCTATTTCCTTTTTTCCTTCTTTCTTCCCTCCTTTGTATCCTCATCCCCTTCTTTCTCATCTGTGTTTATGTTATCTATAGCATGGCTTCTGTTGTAGCAATTCTACTTTACATTTCAGTATTTACTGTGTGGTGTTATCACAGAGAACAACTTGTTTATGAACACCACTAAGTATATCCAGGGATGTTCATTTGGCATAAGAGAATAAAATAAAGCTGAACTAAACCAGTCACCAATGTAGTACCCTCAAGAACCTGTTGAGAGGTATGAGGGACAAGCATCCCAAAGCTACAATTAGAAAAGTTTCCTAGCCTCGGAGGTGAGAAGTTTTCAGACTAATAAAGACACCGACTCTTCAGCAAAATGAACACAAAATTACCTACAACCAAACACAGTGTCTCAGAGTTTCAGAATAGCATAAAAGAGAAAACATTCCAAAAGCCTGCAGAGAGAAAAATGGACTGCAACAAAAGAGCAAAAGTCAGAATAGTGTTGCTCTTCCAAACGTAGCTGGAGGACTGCACTGTAGCAGAGCTGGGTTGTGCAGCCTTGTTGAAAGGAGAATTTTTTAATACACAGTCTAGGGAAAATTAGCTCTAGGTAAATAGAAATACAAAAATAGCAGAAAGTCAGGAAATGATCACTTCCAGGAAACAATTGTATAGGACAAGCCAAATAACCACAATATGCCAAAATAGTGAGCATTTATGATTACAGCAACAGAGATATATCTAACCACATATTGTTTTATTATTATGTTGGGGTGTCAGAATAAGGAGAAATTACATGTTCAACAATAGACTTAAGTAGAAAAAATTAAAAGTTTTATTTTTTAAATTGTTATAGCGAAGTTTTTTTCAATTATTTTTAAGAGTAACATACAAAACTGGGTTTCACTGTTACATTTTCATACATACATTATTCTTATTGACGCTCATTACTCACCCTCCTTCCCTCTAGCTACCCTCCCTGTTTCATTGCGTTTTCTTGTCCCCATTTCTTGTCTCATGTATCATATTATCCTCCCCCTTAAAATCTCTTTCCCTCACTCTCACAGTTTCCTTTCTAGTTTAATGAGCTACACCCTTTCCACGTCTATAAATAGTGAAAATCTAGGATTTGTGCGTGAGAGAAAATATGGTACGTATCTCCTAAGTCTGTTTTATTAATATAGTTATTCCTATGCCTATCTACACATCTGCTTGTGAATGTCATGATTTCTGTTTCTTCGTTGTTAAATAAAATTCCACTGTGTTATGTACCATGTTTTCATAAGCATTCATCAATTGGTGCTATCTAGGCTGGTTCCTTTTCTAGATATTGTGAATCTAGCACCAATAAGCATAGATGCACAGGTATCTCTGAAGTAGACTGTGGAGTTCTTTAAGTATAGGCCCGGGGTGGTGTAGCTGGGTAAGATTAATTTTTACATAAACATCTATATGATTCTTTTCATAATGACTATGACAGTTTGCATTTTTCCCAGTTATGGATAAGGCTGCTCTTTCACCAGCTCTTCTTCATGATCTGTAGTTTGTTGCCTTGATGTCAGCCACTGTGACCTGGGTGAGATAGAATTTTTAAAGTAGGTTTGATTTGCATTTTCTTGATGGTCAAGGATCTTGAATACCTTTGCATATGTTTATCAGCTGTAAATGCTTCTTCTTTTGAGAACTGTCTACTTTATTTCATTAGCCAATTTATTAATAAGGTAACTTTTGTGTGCTTATTTTTTCAGTTCTTCACATGTTCAAGATATTAAATATAACCCATACTGCATTTGGCAAAGATTTTCTCTCATTCCATGCATAGACTTTTTTTCACTCTAGGAACTGTTTGCTGTGCAGAGCTTTATAATGTCATATAATCCTATTATTCAACCTGTACTGTTTCCTGTATAATTGGAATTCTTTTCAGAAGGTTTTTAGCCTATATTTTGAAGGCTTCTTATGTTTCTCCCTAGCAGTTTCTGGGTGTTAGTTCTTACTATTTTTGTTTTGGGAAGTGAGCTAATAAAATCTGAAACTGAAAAAAATGCACTATCATGTCCTTTATAAATGCAAAAAAAAAACTTACAAGGTTTCTTAAATAAACAGCTTAATAATTGTCAAAATATACATTAGCATAAAAACCTACGATGAACCTAAGGGCTAATTAGTTCAATGGATTAATTCAAATTTTCATCATGGAAGGGAAAGAAGACTAAAACTTAAGCAGTTTAGAACTATATTTCATTACATTTACAGTAACCTGTAAATAAGTTTACAACATTTTTATAGGTAAAAAAATAAAGCTCTAACTCATCCACCATGGTGTTTATCTCTGCAAAGGCAAAATGGACAGTAAGAGAATTCTATTTTTCCTAGAACATATACATCGTTGTCAAGGTGGACATTGAATCGGTATACTTATATACAGTTTAAAATATTACCTATTTTACATAAAAGTCTTTAAATGAAAATTGCCCACTGGAATTCCCTCTGGTCTCTGAGCACAGAAATAAGTGCATTACTTACAATTCTTAAGGTGATTTACATGGCTTACAAAACACTTTCAGCTACCTTGCTAAGTTATTTATCACAAAGCCTTATAAGCTGAGCATTATTTTTCCTTTGGATCTATAAAACAGATGTACACCTTAGACAATACGCTTTGGATACTGCAGGTCAAACCCCCACTGTTCCTTCGGCTTCTGGGTGTGATAGACAGAAAATGGTCCCTTGTTTTGTTCCAAGTCTCACCCTTCCCCTGGCTCTGACACCAAAGAGCTCATTCTCTCTCTCTCCCTACTCTCCCTCCCTCTTCCACTTAGCTTCCTGCTATTCTTAATTTTAATTTCTCCACAGTCTCTCTCTGAAGACACAGACCAAGTAGATCTTGCCCCTTACTCAGGCTTGCACATCTTTCTGAAGTTTGTACTGTGCCCTCTCCTATGCTTAGATAAGGAAACACATTATATTCAAGACCGACTCCCTGCTCTCAGGTGGCATGTGTTCTGGTTTGAGGTGTTATCTAAAACACAATGAGAAAGTGGAGTGAAGAATGGGCACTAGGGTGGTCTCCTCCGGAGCAGCTGTTGGTGGATGACTTCAGACAGAACCTTCAGGAAAGACTATGGAGGAGTGGCCCCATGATTGACTGAAGGATGAGGAAGACCAGCCCTGAGACTATCAGTGGTAAGTGGGTGTCATACTGGGATAGGGGACACAAAGATTATAATGCAAAAAAGAGACTAAGGGTTCAACTGACCAGGGGAAAAAAAAGAAGTGATGGTTGTGCATAGCTCAATGGAAAGAAATGGTGTGTTGCCCTGTTAAACATCTGAAATGGTGATTTTACTTGAAATTTCCTGGGTCGTGAGGAAACTTTTATTAGAGTTTAGAAGAAAAAAATATCCAGGAAAAGCTGCAAATATAGGCAACTGCCCAGAGAAGGAGATGGAGGGGAGAGAAAAAAAGAACCATGATGTTGGAGTGAAACTAGCATGGAGGACAGCCATATGGTATCAGACATCCATGTGGCAGGGAAAGAGCTTTCATGAAAGGGTAAGGAAGCCTAGGGTATTAGGAACAGCATGCTTAGGGCAGAAACAGAATAGGGGAAAGGGAAGGTTTCATTTTTCTGAATAATTTAGAAAAGCTTTCCAACCCATAAAGCTATGAGTCTGTGCCCTCTGTATGGGGGTGAATTGGGCGAGGGACTCTAGGGAAGAAAAGGAATAGTGTTTCATTAAAGGGATGATTATTCCACCCATCTTTTACCCTGGTTTAAGGAGAACCTGCCCTTATTGGGTGGTCCTTCAAACAATCATTGAGTCTGCCTAACCGCAATGTTAGGTTTCCGAACTGGCTCAATACTTCCCTGTTTTGACCAGAAGTTTCACATGAATGGGTGTTTATTAATGGAGCTCTGATGCTACTGCATCATTTTCATCTCTGAAATGTAACCCTTGAATTACTTAGAAGATGGGTTGAAGTTGAGGAAGAGATACACTACATTTGCATTGTGAAAACCTAGAGATCCAGTTCCAAAGCTGTCCACCAGGAGGAATCCGTCCATCAGAATGTCTGGACTGGAGTTCAGTTCCTACACTTACATGTAGTCTCTAGCAAGAGGTGCTCAGTGAAAAGGAGATACAAAACCAAAGCTCCCTTCTCGCAAACCCTGGCTAATTTCTGGAACTATTGCTTTTCCGGTTCCTATCATAAGCTGCTCTGTATATAACCCCCTGTTCTCATCACTCCCCACTCTGAATAGATGGGAACCTTAACTGCCTTTAGGGAATTGAAGAAATGACTGGTGTTTGGGGAAATGACTGACTGGGGTGGTAGTTGGGTACCCCTCCACTGGGCCAATCTAAAAGACCCTAATGTGCATTTGTTTCATTCTTTAACAGCCGCGTGCCGGGAGGAAAGGGTGTTCCTGACTAGTACCTGAAGAGAGATGTGAGAGGGAAGTAAAGGTAAGAATATGAGTACTACAAGTACTGCGCAGGAACTAAGGGAGGCCAGAACAGAAGATTTTTGAAAGATTATTTTAAAGATTATGTTTCAAGATTATGTTGAAATCTCAAAGTCCTTTAGAATATCTTGATACATTCACAAGAGCGTCCATCTACTGGTCTCCTCCACATTTTTCCTTTGACTCCCAAGGCTTAACTCTCGAGTGATAAACCCAGAATTTGTGGCCAGGCACTTTGATATCTATTGGAGTGGCTAGAATCACAGTGTGAGGTATCCTCCCAAGTGTCTCTTAGAAAGGGAGAGAGAAAGGAGAAATTTGACCACCATTCAACTTTTAGATTAAAATAAGAGTGGCCTTGTTTTTCTTGGCTAACAGATAGGTGCTACAGTGTTGAATTGAGCCAAAGCCGTGACGTCCTATGTCTGGATAGCATTTTTTTATCAAGAAGAAAATCATTAATGAAAATAATTGTCTAAACAACATCTCATGTAGATTTAAGTTTAATGCTTGAGGAGCATGATCCCTTGAACTATTAAAAAAAAACATACCAATCATTTTAATCTTTGGTTATACTTTTTTAATGGGTGTTTAAGGCCATTCAGGTATGCAAAATGGCTTTGGCAATTAAGTGAATAAGGCAAATGGTGAATCTTAGATACGTACATGGTAGTTTTAACAGCAGAAGAATGGATGACTGTTTATAAGCATGTACTTGGGCCTTCCCTATAGCACACCCCTGGGGATACCATCCACACGGCACATGAAAGTGTTTTTTACTGTTGTTTTGTTTTTTTGTGTGTTTTGTTTTATTTTTATTTTTTGCTACTTGGCTAAACATGGGACAGCTGAGTACTCTGATAAGCCCTTCACTTGGACCATCTCACGTATTTTTCATAGCAATGCAGGGTGTGCCCGAGTTTTGTAGGGAGACCAAGATTAGGCTAGTTGGTCAATGTTCTAGAATCATCATGCAGCCGGTGTGCAGGAGAGCCACATTCTATTCAGATGGTCTGATAGAAGAGCCTAGTGTGCTTCCCCCCCCTACATGTCATCATGCTGTTTCTCATTAGATTCATATAACCCCTGGAAAGGCAACAAGCACACATCATACTTTTGGGAAACAGTTCTAGCATACTCAATAAAGTGCACATTGTGTTGTTTATTCACTACATGGAAAAAATTAAGTATCACATCACTCATTAAGATACCAGGCAACATAGAATATAAATTTAAAATTTTTATGAGAAACAAAAAGATATTTTATATTAGTAATAGGTTCAGTACAATAAAAAAAACAAAATAATTGTAAACAGAACTTAATAAGACATGAAAACACATGAAGCAAAACATCACAATATTGAAGAAGAAAGATACATTTCAACTAAAATAGACTCCAGTATCTTACTCTCTACGATGACTAGAACAATCACATAGAAAGATGATCATCTAAGAAACTGGGGCATTGGGATGAAGCCATTTCAAAATGTGTGTCTATGTATTTGCGTCTCTGTAGGTATGAGCCACATACATATGGGTACCCATGAAATCCAAAACAGACATTGGATCCGCTGAAGCTGGAATTATAGGCAGATGTAAGTCACCTGACATGGGTCCTGGGAACTGAACTGGGGTCCTTTTGGAAAGCAGCAAGTACTCCTGACCACTGAGCCATCTCTCCAGTCCTGAATGAAGGCCCTTTTTAAGGTAATATACTCAAAGAAAGCCAAAGTCCTGTGACAGTACATGACCAGGTAATATCACTGGTAGACTTTTGGGAGCTCAACTGAAACCCCAGGATCATCTGCCATCTCCCAGCCCTGAGGAATTGTTCTGGGCCTGACAGTCAATAATCTTAGAACACCCCTGAGCATCCAGAATGGAAATAATATCTAGATTATATATACAAATATAAAAAATGCCAATGTTTACAGTTTACTAAACCAAGAAATCGAGAAGCACTTTCTGTACTACGTTTGCAGGCTGGAGGGGTTGACAAGATCTAACGTTCCACCCAAATTTCCGGGGTGAGCTAGACATGGTGGGGCATATCGAAAATGATAGTAACTCATGAGTGGAGACAGAGAAAAGCACCACTAATTTAGGTGGTCTGGGCTACACAGAAAGGTCAAAGCAATATGGACTACCTTGTGGAATACTGTCTTAAGAGGAAGAAGGAAAAGAAAGAGGAGGAGGGGACGAGGAGGAAGAGTGGACGGGGGAGGGGAGATGGAGGGATTCAATGCTTTGGTTACACCTAGGAAGGTTCGAGCAGAAAATGAACTGTCTTATCTCTTTTTTTATCACTTATCACATGATTCAAAGAAGCATATACATTCCTGTGACAAGGAGATACTTAAGGTGTCATCTCCGATCATCTATGCCTACTGATGTTCATGTCCTGTGCAGTCCCCTTGGCTCAGTTGTGAGGAAAACATGTCAGTTGCTTCTAACCTGCAGAATGTAGCAGAAGTGAGAAAGAGAATGTCCTTAGCTTTGCCTAATTCTGTGGCTATGACCCATCAGAAATTCCCATCTGACTTTCTCTTTCTCTGTTCCTTTCTCTTACTCCTTACTCTTGTGCAGGAGGTCACGTTGAAGGAGACAGCCTGGCAAAGGACTGTGACATAGCTCACAGAGCTGATGATGTCCTTGGCTGGCAGCCAACAGGAAGTCCCCAATCTAATTGCATCTAAGTGATCTTAGAAGTGGAGGCTCACCTAGAATGAGGCCACAGCCTCTGTTCAACCTTCAAACCAGAACCTTGTTCTTGTGGGACCAAAATAGAGGATGTGTCTAAGCCATGCCTGAATTCCTGTTCACACAGAAACTGAAATATTCTAAGTGTGTGTGGTTTTTAAGCTACTACATTTGTAGTAATGCCACTGCGCAACAGAAAACTCATACATTGTTCCCTTTGGGGACTGCAAAGCTGACTCATATCTTTGGGAAGAGATCTCCTTTGAGAAAGGTTCAGACTAGAGAGCACTTGCCAGTTAATGGCCCATGTTGGAGCGACAGGGCCAGGTAAGCCCCCTGATAGCCAGGGTCAGATGCACTGGCCTTTAAGAACCAGGGTCCTGTTACTTTGGCTCTCTAGAAGTGCTGAAATGTCAGCTGTTTTCACATGTGTGAAGGGATCTTACACAGAGGGTTCATGTCTCAGAACATGCACGTGGTGTTTTTACAGCAAAAAATAATGTTGGTTTGCAAGGCCTACGTAAATAGGATTTTACTAGAGCAGGGAGGCCTTGGAAAAACCTCCCAACCCAGCAAGCATGTGTTTTCCTTTCTAAGAAATGCCAACTGAGCTTAATTTAAATCAATTGAGAAGGCAAAGGTGAAAAGAGGGGAGGGGGTATACGTAAGCACCAGATAAAAAAGGAGAAAGCAGCTAACGGCAATCATTTATGAGAACATCATTAAAGAAATCACCCAGCTAGCTTTTCAGTGGAGCTAATAATTTCTCCTAGATATGCTGTCCTTTTGTGAACTCATCTGAAGGCGGCCTCCCCTAGCACCTGTCACTGGGAGGACAGCACATCCCCTGCCCAGGCCAGGACTTGCTCACTAGGCTTCGTGCTTCTTTTCCTAGGAGCTGGGGCAGGAACTGGGATGTGCTTGGTGAGAGGAGAAAAAGCAGAAATATCAGAAAAAGAAATGGTCAGAGAAGTGAATAGCTTACCAGGTTCCAAAGGAAGACATTAAGTAGAGGAAGTCTGAGGCAAACGAAACAGTTCTGTCTGGGAAGAAAAGAGGGGTGATCTCCTAAAGGTTGGTTCAAAGGAAATTACACACATAGCAAAAGTTTTCTAGGTGCCCACTCAATTAAGTAATACCAAAAACCATTAACATAGGATGTTTTGCTGTGTTCAACCTTCATTTGTTCAATAGATCAGAAAATATGCTAACTTACATAATTCTCCACAATGCCAGGAAGTAGAGAGCTTTATAACAAATCCTCCTTTTATAGGTAAGCTCACTGAAAGTCGGGGCGTGGCTTTCAGGACAGCTGAGTGCACAGGTCACAATACCCTTGTCCTGCTTTCTTCCATTTAGCATACAAAATGTCACCGGCAGTGGAGCAAGCACACAGAAAATACATGGTAAAATTTCTGCAAACGTCTGCCCACTTAGGGACCGAGGAAAGGCAAGAAGTCAGAGCAAGTGCAAACCAAAAGCACCAAAATGTGTGTAAAGGTGGCTCTGGGGACAAGGCGCAGTGGTGAAAAATTAATTCCAGATCTTTGATTTAAAAGACACTTTCCAAACCACCACTCCAGGGGTTTCTGGAGCACACAAGCATGTGCTTGCCTATATCCAAAGAGCATTGGGGCCTTGTTAAAAATAAGACACATGAGCCCAGCTTCAGACCATTTGGGAACAAGGTGGCATCAGCCCAGAGGCACAGAGGTCCAATGGAAGGCCTGCACCAGCCCTTGGGAAGGGTTTGCCTCAGCCAGAGCAAAGGCTGTAACCAGGTTATTTGGGGAGGCTTACTGAACCCAAGAATGAACGGCATTTGGCAGGCCTAGGTCCATGATACTGTTAGGAGGAAGAGGAGAAGGAAAAGAAGGAGGAAGATTGAAGGAAGGTGGGAGGAGGCAGAAGGCAAATGGGGAAGCAAGGTAATGGGTGGGGGCTCCAGAGGGAGTGGACAGGAAAAGGAGGAGTAGGGGGCCTAAGACAGGGAAGAAGAGAAGGAGAACAGGAGGATGAGAAGGCAGAGAAAGGAATCATGGGAAGGCAGGAGGAGAGGGGAAGGAGCAGCAGGGTGATATACCCTACTCCTTCACACCCACCTTAGAGAAGGAATAAATGAAGAAGACATGCTAGACATCCATCGGCAACATGGCCAGGATGGGTCACCCTAGATGAAGCTGCATGTCCCCAACTCAGGGATGCCTGAATGGACTGTCAGAGGAACTCCCGTTAGGATCCCTAAAATGTTAACACCTGCAAAACTAGGAAAGTTCTCTACCACTAACCAGTCCACGCTGGGGAGCTTTCCACGGCACCCTCCTACACCAGCAAGGCTCCTGCTGCAGCGTCAGAGATGGGCTGCTCTTGAAATTAGAGGCTGCCTCAGCTTCGCCCAGCAAAGTTGAGGGTCACCCAACTTTTACCCTCTTGTTTATTTCCTCACAGAATAGCACAAAACACCATGCAGATGAGCCAACTGGTGACTTTCCATGGATGCTAATGAGACATTTCCTTCTTAATGTCTCTGAGGAGAGAGATTTGCCCAGTCCCTGGGACCAGCCCTATACTTCGAAAACATTACTACTGCTATCACCAACAGAGGGGAGATGAAGCTAACACTGCTAAAAACAGCCTCAGGCCCATGTCACGTGTCGGAACCACCACACTGGCCAGACACACTTGCCTAGACTCCCCAGCTGCCAGGAGGTTTCCTTCCAAAGTACCAGATCAGTCACGTCTGAGGCAACCGCCAAACCTGGTTTAAAGAGTCCGTTCAAATCCTGTGATGGAAAAGCCGCCAAAGACAAGCAATTAACTGTAGTTTGAATGCCAGCAACAGAAAGAAAGAGAAGCAAAGAGACACAGAGAGAGGGAGCACAAGTATGGTGGCGGACCAGTGTGGAGATGAGTGTGGTCAGGCAATAGAGAAGCAGATGCTGAGGGTCTATTCCAGGCGATAGACCGCCAGGATCATGAGCATGCTTCCCCCGGGCCGGGCGGGATGGGGGTGGGGCCTCAGATGTTTACGTTTAAATTTTGTGCGTTTGTAGTTGTTGCTGTTTTGGCTTGTTGTTGGTGTTTGTTTGTTTGTTTCTGAGACAGGGTCCACTCCATGTGTCCCAGATTGGTCTGGATCTCACTGTAGCGCAGCCTGACCTTTGATTTACAATCTTGCCGACTCAGCCTCCTAAGTGATAGGATTACCTCCATATCAGAGCAACTAGTTAACTTTTTAACTGGCCATACGAACCTATGGCAAAACTTTCTTTGTACTTTTCTGTGCTGATGACCCCAAAAGTCTCCTCTGGGCCTCCCATTCCAGGGCTCCTAAGAGCGCACCATCCTTGTATCTTGTTTAGACCTTTGCATTCCTTCGTGCTGTCAGATCAAAGAAACGGGCTCCAGGTAACCGCTCACCACCAGGCTTTTCAGAGCTGACATGGAAGCTGAGCTCTAGCTTCCTAACAGCCCAATGGTTTCCATTAAGCCATGAATCTTGCCCTGTAGGGATGGAGCTTTAAAAAATGCATAAATTATTTAATGTGAGGGCTTTGCTGATGACTGATAAAATCAAATTAGCTGCTTTGGGCTAAGGATGAATTTGAACCAGAATCCTTTCCTTTGAAGAGACGGTGACAAATCTAGTTGATAGGTCTGCATGGCAAGGTTTCGGTAGAAAATTTAACAGAATCCTTTGTTAGGCAAAGTGAATGAGACTGTCTTGGGTTATGAAGTGGTTTTATAAAATTTCCCTTACAATGATTATTTTTATCTTATTATTAAAGCCATACCCACCCACTCATAACGATTCTGTTTTAAAAGCCGGGGGAGGGAACACCCCTAGCTGTCTTACTACAGCAAAATCTGACATTTGAGCAAGTGTTTTCAGGCTTTTGTCTGGACAAATGTGCAACGTGTTCCAAAATTTGTGTTATATATACCTACATATAGATAGGATTTGCATTCATATTTGTACATGGCACTTACTGAAAGCTACTTACTTTCCTAGTATGTTTATCCTTTAGGAGTTTGAGAAATGGCTCAGCAGTTAAGAGCACTTGTTGCCCTTGCAGAGGACTCTAAGCTGCACACGGAGCCTCCCAATCATCTGTAACCGCCATTCAGGGGATTCAGAACTTCTAGCCTCCTGAGCACTGGGCAGGCATGCAGCGCAAATACACACAAAACATTCTTATACATAAACTAAAATAAATAAACCAAGGAGATGACTAGAACCCCTCGTTCTAACAGGCATATGAAAGAGTCTGCCTTCTTTCCCATTTGGGTTGTTGCTTTAGGATAGTGGTTCCAGCAAAGGACACATGTTTGAATATCAAAACCTTGTAATAGAACTTGCTTTGTACATGTCAATCATCTCCAACACATTTGCCAATTTATGAAGTGTAAATATGGTCTCATCCCCTTTGACTTGACTAATGAAATGCATTGCTTTCAGGCTTTCACTAAATGACTATGTTGTAAGTCAAAGTAGTGTGGAAAGAGGCTGGCCTCTGCCATGCTTCTCTCCAAATATATGTTTTCCTAATTCACTAAGTGAGTAATTACAACTGCTCTAACCAAGACTGTATGTTTGGAAGTAAAAATGTATCACTTGTATCTGAACAATTTCCTGCTCACATGCAATCTGCTACTACTGTGTTTCTGCTTCAAATGAGCATGCCAGAGGAACCGAACTTAATAACAGCTTTAATAGTAGATGTTTAATTTTATACTCTCTCTTAAGTTCTAGTTTGTAACCCATGTTGTTGCTATTTTAAATTCCTTAGCTTTTTTTTTTCTGTTTGTTGGTTGTTGTCATTGTTATTATTATTATTTTTTAGATAGGGTCTTTGTCCCTAAGCTGGCTCTGAACCCCGGATATACCTGCCTCCACCCTCTTAGTGTGAGACTGCAGGCATGCCTTGATATCTTTTCTTCTGTTCTCTCTTAAGGCTTTTTGAAATTATTTTTGAAACAATTATATTCACAGTCTGTGAGGCCTTGCACTGAATGCCGCAGTTATGACCATCCTTCCAAGCCTTCATTCTTATCTTTCCTCTTCCCATATTACAGATTTGGAGTCACAGACATGTACAATTAATTAAGTCATTAAAAAACGACCTCTGCTCAATAGGATAGCAACACACACATACATAGTTTGAACACGCATGTGCGCCATATACAGCTTTACTTCACAGTGGCAATTTTGACCCCTACTGCCCTCGATGTGTAAAGGAGGCCCATCATTGTGCAGTGTGGTCCCAACCTAAATGGAATTAGAGCTTGTGGATTTAAGATAATATTGAAGAGCATTATCAAGTGCCTACGGTCATGAAAACTTGGATTCAGATGCTTAAGCAAAAGACACAGGAAGGATGAAGAATACTTGCTCCCTGCTTCCCTGCTTAAGCTGGGAAGAAGAAAACCATAGACAAAGGGAGATCAAAGATTCAAGAGAAAATTCTTTGGCAGGGCATGAAAGCACATGCCTGTAATCGCAGAATTTAGGAGCCTAAGGCAGGAAGACCATAAATTGAAAGGCAGCCTGAGCTACATAGTGAGTTCTGGGTCAGCCTGGCACACACAGGGTGCTGACTTGTTTTATGTCAACTGGACACATGTTACAGTCATTTGAGAAGAAGGAACTTCAACTGAGAAAATGCCTCCACCAATCTTGGCCTGTGGTACATTTTTGTAATTAGTGATTGATGCGGGAGGAGACACCTCACTGTGGGCAGCTTCACCTCTGGGCTGGTGGTCCTGGGTGCTATAAGAGTACAGGCTGAGCAAGCCGCGAAGAGCAAGCCAGTGAGCAGCATTCATCCATGGCCTCTGTATCAGTTCCTGCCTCCAGGTTTCTGCCCTGACTTCCTTGGATGATGCTAAACCATTTCTCCCCAAGTTGCTTTTGATGGTGGTATTTATCACAAGAGAAACCCTAACTAACACACACACAGAGATCTTTTCTTAGACGGGGTGCTATTTTGAGAAAGGATAGTTTTTAGACTATTACAGTATGAATGTCATGGTTATTCCCATCATCTTTCCTCAGACAGAACACACTCTCTCCAGAGTGAAAGAAATGGCCAATGGTCTCAAAATTTTAACTCTTTCTATATCCCGGTTCACAGAATGTGACACCAAACTTCAGATTCTTCAAAGTTGTGTTTGATGAAGCTAAAAGTGTTGCAACCAAGTCTATCCTGGAGGAAGCTCACATTTCATCTTTGTTTACTGGTGTCTCCTTTGAGTTACATATGTGTGTTGACAGGAGACATTTTACTGTACACAAAGACAATGCCCCTTGTTCCCAGAACATCACAGGAGTTATATTTATCAGCTAGCTAAGCCTTTGACTTCAGTTGTCATTATTGTCCCTCTTATAAACCATCTTTAATGCTAAAACTTTTTTTGTGTTTCCTTCTAAAATGCCATAAATTCCTAAAAGAAAGCTCGGTGTAAACAAAAGACAGCTCCTATCTAAAAATGTGTCAGTATGTCTTGCTTGCACTTGATTAGCTACTTGAGGAAAGGGCTCTGTCTGGTTCATTGGAACATGGTATTTATCTCTGAGCTTGCCATAATACTTAGCATGGGATGTGGTACAGTTCTCAGTAAACATTTGCAGATAGAATCTGCCCCATTAAAATAGTTTCTGTGGGTACCACACTTGATGAAAACAACACTTCTGCAATCACTCAGGCAAACAGTGATGAAATGTCTAAACTAAAGTAATTTCTTGGGATATATTAGATTTCCAAAAATATGCTGGATGCTTGGAGGTATCCAAGCCAGACAACTTGATTGTCAAAGGGTAGGGGGTGTTGGTCAGCAACTCATTATAAGCATAGAAAACCAAGATAAAAATGGTTTCATTCAGGGATGATGGTATATAGCCTCTAGTGGAAGCAGAGAATCAAGAGAAAACAAGGGCTGTTGTAGAAGCAATGGCAGAGATACAACTTTCCCAGTTTCCATTTGACACTCAAAAGCAAGGATGAGAGATATGAAAAGGTTTGGTTTTTCCTTTGGAAATGATCCTCTCTGCTTTGACTCAATGTGGACTCCCCCTGTTTAATCAAACAATACCAGGTTACCTACACAAGCAAGGGATGGAGACTTGATCAATACCACTTCCATTCAGTTAGAATCAATGAGTTCTGTAGACTCATGCCCTAAATGCTTGGCCTCCAAGTAGACCATGTGATGTGGGAGGGTCTAGAAACTCTGGGTGGTAGTAGTTTACTGGGAGGTAGGTTTTGCAGGGATGGGGCAGGGAGTCTTGGCTCTAGTACTTTCTTTCTAGTGTTTTGTGTCTTATTCAGAAGAAAGTAAGAACTGACCTCACCACAGCCTTCCACCACTATGATGTTCCACCTATTCACATGGGGCTGAGAGGTCACTGACTGACCCATTAGAAACCACGAGCCAACATAAATCTCTTCTCTCCTAAGTTGTTCCTGTCATATTTTACTGAAGCAATGAGAGAACTAACAAACCTGTTATGAACAGGACGATCAGAAGAAGATTTGAGGAAGTTAGCAGAAAGTAGAGGAAGCAAAAGTGAAAAGCATACAAAGGAACACACAAAGGAGACCTTAGAGGGTGAGTAAGCCTGATGCATAGGCAGAAATGGAAGGATGAAGATCAGTCTAGAAAGTAGAAACTGTGGGCTCTAAAGCAAAGAAGTGGGAAATGTGCTCTCTATTGGGTAAGGCAGGTCACCGAGTCATACTATCATCAGTATGTGAAAGTACCACAGTGTCATAAATGTAGAGGTATATGGAAGATTAAATTCCTTGCCTTGGTTCTACACAGATACTTAGAGTCTTCACAGATCTAGGCCAAGGAACAATATTGATTATTGTTCTTGGAGAAGTCACATACATGTTTACCTCCCCAACTTGTCCTCCCCATTCCCAGCCATGCCAGGTTTGTTCTCACACACCTTCTGTGGGGTAGAAGAATGGACGCTGCTATCTCATTCATGCGCACCGATGGCTCTCAAGATCTAGCCAGTGACATACTCTCATTTCTTTAGAAAGATGCAAGGTTTTCTGGAATACACAGGAAAATAGCCAAAGTGGGGAGAGGCAGCATCACTGTGCCCTGTTTCAAAGAGAGCAACGTGGCTCTGCTTTGTTTTAGGTATTCATCTTCTGCAAGAGGTTTTCTTGTGTTTAAAGAAAAATTCCACACCACCAAAACAAACAAGGACGCTTTTAAAAGAGAGGGCTCAATATGCCTGCCAGGGGAGGAAGGTGGATAGGGAAGGAAAAGTTGCCAGTATTATTACTTCCATAAAACACTGAGAATGGATTTGAATTTCCATGAGAAATGACCACCAAGTCTAGAATTAAATATAGCTTCTACTTGTAATGCTTTGACCTTTTGAAAGAGACAAAGGAGTCCACTGTGTGGAGATAAAGGGAAGAAGGACTTGGGCAGACACACGAAGTTTCAAAAACAATACCCATACTCAATATATCTGTTTTTTTTTTAAATATAGAAACTCATCTCAGAAAGCTAAGAAACATCTTATGAATCTCACAGTTAATTAACAGGAGTGATTAATAAACAAAGGGCGATATTTATGTAATACTTTTGTAATGCCAGCTTTGGGTTGTACTGGAAAATTCTATGAAAAGAACTTTATTCGTCTACCATGGCCACTGTAACTATCAGGTCTTTGTCTTAGGATTCTCTCTTTTGTCACCTACTTTCTCATAGGCAATAAGATAGATTTTAAACAACTATAAGGTGGTTTAGTAAGCAATGATATGGAGAAAATATGGCAAGCTTTGACTTGCTAAGCGTATTGTTCTTGAATCTATGATTTTATCTTTATTATGTTCTGTTTTTTTCTTTATCTTTGCCACTTGCCTCCGATGTTTCAGATAAATAGGTCAAAATATTTATCCTTCAAAACCTCTTTGTTACTAATTCTTATATTCCCAGAAATCTTCACTATTTATTAGCACTAGATACCTCTAGTTAAAATAGATATATCTGGCCTACCTTAAAGAGTGCTATGAAAAACAAAACAAAACAAAACAAAACAAAACAAAAATAAAACAAAAAAAAAAACAAAAAAACAAAAAAAGAGTGCTATGACACGGACCTCTATGAAGGGTTCTTAATGTCTTGGCCTGTGATCAGCACTTTGTGTTTTAGTCATTGATAAGAATATTAATGTACTAATATTTTTCTACTATATAATCCTTCATGGAATTACTGTTTTCTTGAGTTAATAATTTTGCCAGATCGAAGTTGTCATTTCACAGGTTGTACTTTTGGGTCCGCACAGTCTCAAGCTGAGAATTAGATAGGTGAAGATCAACAGCCTACTGGAGGAAGAATCAGTGGTCAGCAGGAAGAAAGATGGGACTGATAAAGAAAAGAGGTGGGAGAAACGGAAGAGAAACAGACAGGAGCTTTCACTGCTCACAGCCAGGGACAAAACGCCTTCTCATGCTGTCATGGTTTGAGTGAGACATGACCTGAGATGGTTCGTGTATTTATTTGAGTGCTGGGGCTCTCAGCTGGTGGCACTGTTTTGGGGAGGCTGAAGAATCTTTTGGACCTGGATTTAGCTGGCAGATGTGAATTTCCAGGGGACTGGGCTTTGAGAGCTATAGAAGGGTTCTCAGTAAGAGGCGACCATTGTCCAACCCCTCCAGCTCTCTGCCTTTTCCACCGAGATGTAATAAACATCACTGAACTGCCAACCAGAAATCAGTCTCTGTTCCTCAGTTGCTTCTGCCAGGCATTGGAGCACAGTGATGAGAAAAGTAGCAGGCACACAGTTACAGCTTTTGTGCCTCATGTTGTGTAAAGATTCCCTACGCTTACTGCCCTCAGTCTCCAGGCAGCTCCTTACACGCGGCTCTTCTTTAACCGCCTGCTGTTTCACGAGCTGAGTTCTTCTCCTGAACATTTCTGCTTATAGCCACACTTATTTCCCCCTTAGGGCTGTAAATGAATTTCTGCCGTGTGGCTAGGATCCCTATCAGTGTCCAGGAAAGGATTCCATGGGGAGAATGGAAGATTTATCTACTTCCTGGGGTCGGCTTTACATCAACAACACAGCATTTCTGAATTACGTCCTGATGACATCTCCTCTATTGTTCAGAGCAGCTTGGAGGCTTCGTTTTTTGCCAGCCGCTATGTATCAACTTAGAGCAGAAACACACCTCCCACAGGTAGCTATGGAGAACATCAACTCACTCTGATGAAAGTCACATTTTTTTTCTCTGAGAAATTCTGTCTAAAGTAAACAGTCACACTGGGAAAACTGAGCAAAACCTCTGTGGCCTGAAGTTGGAGTGCAATGGAAATGCTGAGTGGCCATGGCACAGTACGGGTCAGTGAGGAGGGGGAGAAGAGCTCTGTTCACTGCTCAACCTTAACACTCCAGGTAAGGGAGGTTTTTTTTTTTTTTTTTTTGGTCTTAGGGCATGTCTCGGTGTGAGGGGGGTGATCAGCACAGCATCCACATTCTTCACTGTGACAGCTTTTAAGGTTTGGCAATATTTAAGCATAGCTTTTGGTCCGGGAGCAGGAGGAACTTCGAGTGAGTGTTGGGGAAGGAGACACCATGCCGGGCCTCGCAAAATGGCAACCGCCGTGTCCAGAAAGGAACACGGGCAACTCTCACAACGCCCCTGCAGTTGCCCTCTAAGACAGGATGTTCTTTGAGAGCAAGCTTTCCATAACTCTCTACTGTTTGTATGTGGGGCTGGATGCTTTGTGGTTGGGCCAGTCTTCTGCATTAGAGGACACTCAGCAGCATTCTCAGACTCTTCCACCTGGTGCTGGAAGCAATGCCAACCCTGGTTCAAATATGGGCGCAATTAGAAAGCAACAAAAACTAGCTCCAGACATCACTCAGTGTTCAAAACTTCTCCTGGTTGAGAAACACTAGTTTAGGGAGTAGAAATGCTCATGTCCAGCTATGAAATAAAACCTGGAGCTGAAACTTCCTCCAAGCATAGTCTGAGACACCCCTTTGTCTCCATCTAGTTGTGCTTTCAAGACATCAAATCCTTACATCATCAGTTCTTTCTAAGATGTCATCAAGGTCACTGAATCCAACACGCTCAAGGCTTCCTGGTTAAGAGTAAGGCTATGTTCTTCAGGCTCCACCATTAAATCAACTATTACCTGACAAGTAGCACAATAGGTTACAGAGTTACAGTAATTTTAAAAGATCTAACCTAAGCTTCTTTAAACTCCCTTTGCTCTCTCTTTCTGGGTGTGTATGTGTGAGCACATACCTATGTGGATTCTAAAAGTTGGCATCAAGTGCCTTTCTCTACCACTCTACTTTATTCCTTGAAACAGGGCCTTCATTGAACTTGGAGCCATCGATTTGGCTAGGCTTGCTGGCCAGTGTGCTCTGGAGATCATCTATCTCTGCCGCCCTGGCTCTGTCATGCCAGGCTTTTATGTGGCTGCTGAGGGGTAAAATCTAGATCCTTATTCAACCAGCACTTAACTATCTGAGCCATCTTCCAGACCCTTTTATCCCATTTCAGAGCAAAGAAAAATCTTAACAGTATTGTAAAGTGCTGATAAATTCTAGGCATGGTATTTCTTGCCTATTTATCAGTATTTATTCTTAGGCCTAAATCATCCCCCTTCTTTTCAGGACTTCACCTTTTCAACTCCTTGTCAACAGGTATTCAAATGTATGCTTAGTGTTTAGAATAATTGACAGCCTTTGCTCAGACAACTGGGCACACTGGCCCAGAAACCAAAGACACCAGCGGTATGTTTGCCATGCATGTGCCTAACAGTCCTATGCATTTCACACCCACCTAGCAATAACTCTGATGAAAAGTTAGAATTCATCGAGTTCACAGACGAACGTCTGTATCACCCTACCACTTTCAGTGGAAGTCTGCCCTCTGCTCGTGAGTTTTCTTCATTTTCCTTCCCTATTGGTCAAAAGCATGGACTGTGCCTTTGCTGTTTAGGTCTCTGAATACCTCAGATACTTGGTTCAAAAGATATGTCCCATTTGACCAACCACTAAGGTCCCTTCCTTTTGTGCTATGCATTTTTGGAGTTTCTCCATGATGAATTGTGACTCTCAAGTCAGTCACAAGGCTATTTAAGGATAGTCTCTTGGATACTCTGTCTACATGGGTAAGACAGGATGCTGGCAGGATCTTATGGTTTAAATATTAAATGACTCCCCCAGGCTCATATTTTGAGTGCTTGTTCTCCAACTGGTAGTACTCCCTTGGGGACTGTGGAACCTTTAGAAAGCAGAAGGTAGCTGGAGAAAATAGGATCCAAGTGGTCCATTGAAGATAATACTCTGTCCCCTGGTTCTGGCTACCTCTGTCTCCAGGTCTACCAACAGGTAAACAGCTGGTGCCACAAGTTCTCACTGCCATAGAGTGAGCCATCCTCCACTACTGTGGTCTGCAACGCCTCTAAAATTATGAGCCAAAATAAACCCTGCCTCCCTTCTGCTGTCTGTGTGACAAGTTTTGGTAGCAGCAATGCAAAAATAACTATCACAACCAACAAGCCAGAACTTGTAGGTCTTATTACATCCTACTCCTGGGATGGTGTGACCCCAACAAGCTCTCATCACAACATACTTTTCCTTCAGGAGTCTATGTTCATGTGACTAGGAGTCAGAGGGTTCTCAAGAGGTCTTTAGAAAAGGATGATAAATAAAGTGATGGACAGAAGACAGAAAGATCACACCTGGCTCCAGCCCTGGTCCGGTTAATATCCTGCCTCGTCTCTCACACCATGTTTCATACTCCCAGTAGAGACTTGAAACCACATGTGAGGGAAGCGACCCAGCTCAAATGAAACAGCATAAAATGGCCTCATGTGCAGAATTTCTCTTCTCTGGGCCTTGGCTTCAAATCCAAGTCAGAGCACCTGCGTCTTTCCTCCACAAAAGGAAGTTGTGAGGGTCAAGGATCAACTTAAGAGCTTTGACCTCAAGAGGTACTTGCTACTTGAAGGTTTCTCATACTCACTGCCAGTTGTTTGTCTGGAGATGTTGTTTGTGGAGTGTGATGCTAGACACCGTATAGGGTAGAAGCAGGCACTGTGGACGATACTGAAAAGAACCATTTCACAGTGACACTCCTCAAAGGCTCTTCACAGGGTTCTGTAGAAGTTATCTGGTCTGTGGGCTCACATCCCACCCACAGCATGTAAATACACATCCTTGGAAGTGTGTATCTTAAAATTGTAGGCAAGAAATGTGACGCTTGGCGATCTGAGAAGCGAAGTTCAGTTTTGCATTCTGTATCTAATTTAGACTTCATTTTATGCAAATTCAATGGACAGTACGTTTTATAAAGGTATGGGTAATGGATTATAAATATAAACACAGGCCTTTAGAGTAGCATGAGGTTCATACTCATGGCTAAAATACAAGGCAGCTAAGGAGGGAAGCTGTGAAAGGCTGAGTAGTTGAATGTTGTAAGGCAAAGGAAAAACAGAATGACAAGGGCTCAGTGCTGTCTATCAGGAAGCCACAGAATATCCCTTTCCAAGCTACAGAAAGTTTAACCAAAAAAGTAAAATTAACAAAGGAACTATAGAAATGGTGTCAGGTGGTGGTTTAAATATTTAGATAGATCATTTATGTATGAAATTATTAGGATCAAATCTAAGGAAACTGCTTCAAGGCAAAAGAGAATGTCTGGAAGAAAGGAGAGGAGGAGCTGAAAACAGAGAGGAAATTCTAAAGAACCCCCATAAATGTCTCACAGGAGACAAGGACTAGACAGAGAACAAGGGAAGGCTCCAAGATGAGTTAGTTACTCAATGGCCCTCTAGATCTACTTTCCTTCACCCTAAAAGAAAGTTCTGAGTCTTAAAGTGAAGCTTCAGGGGGAGAAGCTACATCGACCAGTATACATCTATCAGATGGTGACAGGCAAAGATGTAATAACAGCACACAGTGGACATTTCCAAGCCACACACTTCCATGGGTGAAGACAGGAGCTAGAGTTTATCAAAAGCCTATTAGTCCTAGGGTTATTCTGAGCTCAGACTCCATAGGAGAGTCTCTCCCACCTCAGAAGGGAGGAGCTGAGATTCAGCTCTTCCAATTCAGAAGCGTGAAAAGATACACTTGAAGTGGGATCTACTCCTTCCTCATCGCAGGAGTTTCCAGGAGACTGGAGGTTAATAGAATGGAGTAAAGGTCACCAAGAGTCATGACTGCCTTTCTGAGAAGCTGCGGGACCACCAACATCTTGTCATGTCATAACAGACAGATTGTCACAAGGGAACAATTCCTTTCTGGCAAAAAGGAAAACAAACTACTTACCTTTTAAAATACAGATTTTAAAAATTAATAAAAGGAAAAAAAAGATAAAGGAGGAATGGAATTTTTGTCTTTCAGAGCATCCCCCCCGCCCCTCTGCCAAAAGGAGATAACCACAGGAGGAACACAAAGAGGAGCTGAAAGTGCATCTCTGGCCTCTGATGCCAGGGCTTGGGAGGTTGAGTATGTAGGATTCAGAGGTTTAGGCCCATCAAGCTCCATAGCAAGACCCTACCTCAAGATAGGAGAGGCGACGAGAGAGAAAATAAGGATGTTTGAAAAAGACATAAGGATTCTTATTATTTCTTATTTACCCCAAATTACATGTTCTACACACAAAGAGATGCAGAGACTGAGATGAAGACAGAGAGAAAGAGAGGGACAGAAATAGAGACAGCGACAGACACAGAGAGAGAATAAAGAGAGAAGGAAGGGAATTTAAATGAAGTTATGACAATTAAACTGAAAAGGCTTCCCATGAAGAGTTATACACCATCTAACAAAAGCTCTAATACTAGGCATGAGAAACTACATTTCAAATCACCCAAGAGACTCCCAAAGGAATTTTCTCTATTGCAGCTACCCTTGGTCTCCTTCCAGCAGATGAAGATAAGTCTCTATTGCTGAAGTTACCATGCACTTTGGACAAAGGAATTAGAAGATTCAACCTAGATCTTCTAAAACCTCTCCCTGAGGGCTAGCTCTCATAGTACCAGAAGGTGCTATGTAAGCTGCCAAGAGTGGGAAGCAAATGATAGTTATGATATGAATGTCACATGCATATGATATGGATGAACCCCAACAATGACCAGCATGGCAAAATAACCCTAAGTATGCAATAATGGCCCTCATACATTGCATGTAACCAATAGGCAACTAATTGAACTTAAGGTCTACTCAACAAGGTTGAAATCATGCCTGGCACTTGGGGGTTCATAGGGATAAGGAGGCAGTAAACCCTGTCCTGAATGGAATGATAACCAGTGCCTACTGTCTGGAGGACCATTTGGTAATACTTGTCAAACTTATGATCAGGCAGATGTGCTAAAATTCTATATACACAACAGTACGTGTTGTGTGTGTGTGTGTGTGTGTGTGTGTGTGTGTGTGATAAAAGAAGAAAAACTCTGCCATAAACATTAAGATATGTGTAGTGTTAAAATGGTATAAATTTCCAATTAGCTTGAAAACACATGGTATACATATATGCATGTAACAACCATAAAAGAAAAAAAGGCCATGAATTTGAAAGAAAGTGAGGAGAGGTTTAAGAGAGGGTTTTGAGGGAGGAAAGGGAAGGGGCCAATGACGTTATATTATACTATCAAAGATAAATGAAAAACAAGCATATGAAATGTGAGACAGTAAATCTTAAATATTTTAAAATTTATCCACCCAGATACATGAGCAAGACTGTGGAATTTCCTGGTCCACAGAGTTTGGGGCTGAAGCATCAGCCATCTTTATCTGGGAACACACTCCTGGGGAGAGCATGGGCCTTGGTGAACAGTGGCCATCTATATTTAAGATGATCACACACAGCTTCTACCTTCTTTTTCACCCCTTTTTACTGTGTTTAAGGGTTTGCTTTAACTGTACCTGTTAGATTATTTTAATCAGGAAAAAGCTTTTCTTGAGAGGCACAGAAGTCATTGGTTGTGGAGGGAATAGACATTATTAAACAATATGAGCAACATTTACACTTAAGCAGACCAAAGCATTTCCTGTTATGATTGACATCATTATTGTTCATGGAATTTGATATTATTATCAATAAAATTTTAAATACAAGTAATAAGACTTTCTACATAAGCATAAGAAACACACACACACACACACACACACACACACACACACACACACACACAAATAGTGTCCAGATGTAGTAACTCTAGAAGATGTTCTGAGATATGAGCATGCATAAAAATAAATGAACACCAAAACCTGCACATTACTGCTTGTCTGGGGCTTTGGTCCATCAGTATTCCTGTCTAAGTCCACCACAACACTGGCAGTATCTTAGAAGATGTCCCTCCTGCTATCTGAGAAAGCAGTAAAGTGCTTGTGGAAGGAAAGACTGCATGCTTTACTTCAACTTATTTTTCATGTTTGACTTGCATTTGGGGAATACACACTCAGCATTTTGATAATAGCTTCTGCTTTATTTTTTGATCATTCCTAAATGTGTGCTTTGATTGATGTAAACTTCTTGACTTTTAGGTGAGGTCTGCCATTCCAGCCACAAAACAGGTTTCCCCAGAAGCCCGGCATCAGAATAATGGGGTGCTGTGCCTAAGGATGATGCAGGTATTACTATATCCTACCTGTTGCTGCCTCTGGAAGCCACTGGGGTCTTTATAGCCTGAGCCAGATGTTCAAGCTCAGCACACAAGGTTGCCCTGGGCAGTCGTGTGCCTTCATCTTATCAGAGCCCATTGATTTACCTCTCAAGAGCAGAGAGCAAGAATTCAACCCCCTACCTATTGAGGATCAAGATCAATCACCACTGAACTTTACAAATTAAAAAAGGATGCATCTCACAGGTGCTTTATATATGAACTAGGAAAAAACACAAGCTTTGAAGATAAATTAATTGTCTCCACAATAACTGCTAAGCCCAAAGCAGAAGAGCTTAAATCAGATAGAAGTTTGTTTTTCAAACAAATAGAAAAACTGGAAGCAAGTCAATCTGGGCAGTTTGACAAAGTCATTAAGCATTCTATTTTCGTCAGGGAAGGACAAATTGATTTTAAAGGTTTTAAAGCCAGGACATCAGGGCATGATGATTTCACATGCACACTGAGCCTGGGTTTGGTAGAATGAGTTGATTAGTAATGTCTGCACTGTATTTTGGAGGTGAGTGGGGCTGATGTGCAAGTCTGCTGTCCTCTTTAGACAGGATGGCTTTGGATTTACCAAGATCAGCAGCAACACCATAACAGATGCCACAGGCTCCAGACTGTTTTCACATGTACTTCTGATGTCAAATAAAAGGTGTCTTTCTTCACGACTCCAGGTCCTCAGTTTTCTGTAGACACCTCTACGCAGTCAACAAGATAATTCAGCTGTCACTATAACCACCCCCAGTTAAAACAAATCCCCAGATTCAGCAGCAATCAGTCCTACAGGGCTAACCCTCACACCAGATACCACCTGAAAATCCCAGGGCATCCAGAACTTCTCACTGACTAGCTTCGGAGCCAAGGAGCCCTTCCTGTGAGTAGAATGGTACATATCTCTGAGGAAGGCCCTTGACTTAGAGTTAATTATTTGTTACAAATTTTACACATGCTTTACAAGCAGTGGTGTCTAAGAGTCTTGCAGAGCAAGCTGTGGGTGTGGGTGTGGGTAGGATGGCACTCTCTTCCTTCCAGAGATGAACAGACCTTAATGTCCTGAGGTTCACCAACACCACACAGTCTGTACCCATCATCAGTGTGGTATGATGGAGATCACCTTGGTCCTTGCATGATGCAGCCTTAGTTTAGGGTTGCCTCTCCCAGGACATATTTGCAGATAGAGAACCAAATGGGGAGGAAAGCTTGGGGTAGAGTGCTTGCTCGGGTACTGCAACTCCTTGGGTGTAGTCCTCAACTCCGGGGGGGGGGGGGCAAAACCACAAAGAGAACTGAAAGAGACCAGAAGAAGTGTTACAGGAGTTAGTAAAGAGAGCAGAGAACAGGGTAAGAAGAGTGGACTGACAAAGAAGGGGAAAGTGAGCAAATTGGGGACAAACAAGGAATTAGTTGCTTCTGAGGTTTTATGGACTGAGGTCTACATTGAGGCTGGCACAACAACTGTCATTGGTCCAGGATTACAGGTGTAAAAATTGTGCCCAGATGTTCCTCAATTAAGGAATGGATACAGAAATTGTGGTATATTTATACAATGGAATACTACTCGGCAATTAAAAACAAGGAAACCATGAAATTTGCAGGCGAAAGGTGGGAACTAGAAAAGATCATCCTGAGTGAGGTATCCCAGAAGGAAAAACACACACACATGGTATATACTCACTTATAAGTGGATATTAGACACATTATATAGGATAATCATACTAAAATCTGTATACCTAAAGAAGTAAACAAGAAGGAGGACCCTGGGTAATATAATCAATCCTCACGCAGAAAGGCAAACGGGATAGACATTGGAAGAGGAAGAAAACAGGGAACAGGACAGGAGCCTACCACAGAGGGCCTCTGAAAGACTCTACCCAGCAGGGTATTAAAGCAGATGCTGAGACTCACCCAAACTTTGGGCAGAGTTCAGGGAATCTTATGAAAGAAGGGAGAAACAGAAAGACCTGGAGGGGACAGGAGCTCCACAACGATAGCAACAGAACCAGAAAATCTGGACACAGGGGTCTTTTTCTGCCACTGATACTCCAACCAAGGACTATTCATGGAAATAGCCTAGAACCCCTGTACAGATGTAGCCTATGGCAGCTCAGTGTCCAAGTGGGTTCCCTAGTAATGGGAACAGGGACTGTCTCTGACATCAACTCAATGGCTCACTCTTTGAACACCTACCCCTCAGTGGGGTGGGCAGCCTTACCAGGCCACAGAGGAAGACTATGCAGACAGTCCTGATGAAATCTGATAGGCTAGGGTGAGAGGGAATAGGAGGAGGACTTCTATCAGTGGACTAGGAGAGGAGAATAGGAAGAGAAGAGGGAGAGAGGGTGGGATTGGGAGGGGATGAGAGAGGGGGCTACGCTGTGATACAAAGTGAATAAATTATAATAAAATTTTTAAAAATTTAAAAAAGAAAAAAAAGTTGCTGAGTGATTTAAAAAAAATTGTGCTCCACATATTGGGCAAAATGAGGATGAAAAAAATTCAAATTCCATACAATTACTGTCAGTCTAACTTGGCAGTTAGTTAAATGTCCGTTCTGTGTGGCCTAAAACTAAAGGTGGGTGTCTGAAACAGGAGAGAACTAAATGAATTAACCAGAAGAGTTTATCTTTTAATGTTGTGTTTTTGTTTGTTTTTGTTTTTGTTTTGTTTTTGCTTTTAGTTTTGAGTCAGGAAAAAAAATGATTAACTGTATTTTCCTGTCATCAGTTTATCCTTCTAATTTTGTGGCCCACCTAAAAGACAAAGGTAATGCTCTAGTTTATCTTTACCCAAGCAGTGATATATAGTTGGAGGATGTGTTGCTGAAAGGTTAGCCTTAGCATAGAAAAGACACTGGTGGTCCCTAGGGGGTCTCAAGGGAGTTAAACACTATACAGCAAAAAGCAGAGACAAAGTTCAAATCTTTTAAAAGTTATTATAGTACAGACCACGATTATTCAGACTTGCTTATAAAAGGGGTGGGGGTTGAAAGTAGCTTACATTTTAGTAATCTCTGTTCTACAGTAGATGCAGAAAATACATATGTATGAAAGAAATGCACCCTGGGTCATCTAGTCCAACCTAAGATACCGTACTTCAGCCTCTCCTACAACATTCTATAAAAATCCATTCTTGGAGGCAGAGGCAGGTGGATCTCTGCGAGTTTGAGGCCAGCCTGATCTGCAAATTACATCCAGGACAGCCAAGGCTACACAGAGAAACCTTGTCTCAGGAAAATAAAATCCATTCTCAGTATTTCCTAGGGAGCTGAGCTAATGACACACATGGCAATGATATGAGCAAAACTCCTACTATGTACTCATATCATGCTAAACTCCTCCCTGATCACTGTCCCATCTCAGAAACCCTGAGCAGAACACCTCAGCATGAGGCATATTTGCCAGATGCTGGTCCTGACACAGAGGTAAGAGCTATGCTCTGCAGCCTTGAGCTAGTCAGTGCTAAGAATGAGACTTAGACAGGGGCCCTTCTGCTGGATCTTCATTTGTCACTGGATCTGGAGATTAGCACATCGGGGCCAAACAGAGATTCATAGGAACAAGAAAGGAGTTTGGTTGCATGCCAGTCCTTCCATGGGGCTTGATGGATATCATGATGGGTTGATATCTCTAAAATTCATGGGAATGAAATGACATTATCATTTTTAGACATCTTACTGAAGTGTTTCCTAGTGAGATGGAAATCCAGAACACATTTACATAATTTTGAAGTTGTGAACTCTCTCTCTCTCTCTCTCTCTCTCTCTCTCTCTCTCTCTCTCTCACACACACATACACACACACACACAGAGAGAGAGAGAGAGAGAGACAGAGAGAGAGACAGAGAGAGAGACAGAGAGAGTTTCTTCATTTTGGTATCCCTAGACTGTTGAGTTGAGCTGTGGGGTAAACTCAGGAACAACCAGTGCCTCTCATTGGCAGAGCATTACCTTCAGGTTACATGCAGAAGACCAAGGGTGCCAAAACCATGGCCCACAGTCAATCACAAAGGATTGTTTTCAGGCTCAATCAAGGGGAAGCATATTCTCATGGCAGATTTCTCTTTCCTTCTAGAAAGTGTGGGAATAGCCACTTGTTCCTTCCTCTGTATCTTCCACTCTACTACCCAGAATGCATGATAGGTGCCAAGGCCTGTTTCAGGCACATGGGAGACAGTTAAGATGTACAAAGTGGCTTCTCTGCCCTCAGTGAGTTTGTAGGCTCTCTGAGACACATAGGCCAGAAAAACAAACATGACCCCAATGGTAAAATGCCAATAGATGAGTGAGAAGGGATGCTCGACCGAGTTCAGCATCTCCAGAACAGTCTCTTCCCACAACTACAGCATATGTTAGAATAATCCCCCTGGGACATCACATAGCAAGTTCCTGAACAGAAAAGAAACATGGCTGTTCCTGTTACTCGCTTTTCTCTTTATGACAAAGCACTTCACATGAAGCAACTTAATGGAGGAATGGTTCATTTGGGTCCATAATTGAAAGTAATATGGTCCACTATGGCTGGAAGGGCATGGTGAGGAAGACATGATGACAGAATCAGGAGTCAGTTTGGTTATATTGCAGAAGCAATCAGGAAGAAAAAAATAAACTGGACTATAGTGGTCTAGAGTATAAAACCTAAAATCCCAGTCTCAGGGACTTACATCTTTCAGATGTGAGTCCTAGAGGTTTCTCCTAAAGGTTCCAGACCATTCGCAAAGAATGCTTTCCAGATAGAGGCCAAGTGTCCAGTCACATAAGTCTATGGGGGACATTTCAAATTCCAACAAGAATACTATTCTTCCTCTCCAAAGTGGTCTTGGAGATAGAGATACAGCTCAATGACAGAGCAAATACTTAATACACACGAGGCTCTGGAGTCCATACCTAGAACATAAGTAAGTGATAGATAGATAGTTAGATAGATGACAGACAGGCTAACTCCAAATAATATTCTACAGGATGTAGGATTCACCACTCATTTTTGTATTTTATTTTTACAATTTATTCATTATGCATCTCGATTGTAGCCTCTCCTTTTAACTCTCCCAGCTCTACCCTCCCTCCCTCTTCCCCCTATCATATTCTACATAATTCTTTGAGAATTTCATACAATGTGTTTTCATCCTTTACTCCTTCTCTAAGCTCTTCTAGGTCTACCCCCATCTCCTTACAATTCCCAGACTTCATGTTCTCCTTTTTTTGTTTGTTTGTAATAACCCGTTGAGCACAATTTTTACTTCTCATTAACTCACGGCCATGGGGCCATCCAGTGGAATATGGTCAACCTACCAGGATCCATATTCTTAAAGAAAAAAGATGGCTGTCCCCCTAGGCACCATCAACTGTCTGTAGATCCTCAGCTGGAGGTACGGGCTGGAATAACAAATGGCTTGATCTTGTAGGTAACCACAGCTGCTCTGGCTTTATGAGTGCAGCAGCCCTGTCATGTTCTGAAGACCCTGTTTCACTCTAGTTCTTCTTGCCTCTGGCTCTTAGTGTCTTTGTGCTCCTTCTTCCAAGATGGTCCCTGAGCCTGAGGGAAGGGGTGATATGAACGTCCCATATGTGGCTGAATGTTCCACTAGCACATACTCTCTGTACTTTGACAAATTGTGAGCTTCCGTGCTAATGGCTATCTCCTGCACAAACAACCATTCATGATTTTATACAGCATCTTTTCCACCAATGACCCTAAAGGAAAAAAGCATACATCTGCTCCAATACCTTAAAAAAATGATGTATTCGTGAAGAATGAGAAGAAAAAAAAATAATAATAGCAATAATAAACTCCAGAGCCTGCCCTGAGAATAATGCTCTACCAACTGGATATGTCATAAACATTAGCTGGCCAAGAAAGATGTTCCCAGATTTGTCCTTTGTCCTTTGTTAGCCAGACAGATAATGAGCTCCCATAGGAGATATTTTTTTCTCATTCAAATACAAACTACATATAACATCCATACTTTTGTGGAAAGGAAGCCCATAAATCACACATTATTATTTCCTAGAAACTGGAACTGTACAAGGGAGAGCCCAGCAAAATCCTTTGTTTCATGAGCTTGCAACTTTTTAATTAAATACCACTTTAAAGTCACACATACACAAGCCAAATGTTCTTGGCCCATTCAGCCTCAGAGTACTGTGCCGAGCTTCCTTGCCCTGGCTGCTGTGAAAGAGGCATGATTCTTGCTCTAATGTTTTTCCTCTGTCAATTTAGGTAGAATGAAAGCAGCTCACAGGACAGAAACTCATTCTAAAGAGCTTTGGGTAGACATCGTGTCTAAAGTGCTATATAAGTCAACCACGAACAGATTCTAAAGGAAGGGAAGAAGGGCGGGTAAGAAGTGAGGGAAGAAAAGCTGGAAATTAAGGCAGGGAGGGACAGCTGGGGGATGAAAGTCCTTTGCCAAGGGGGATAAACCTAAAGCATTTGATCTGGTCAGAGGTCTAGACAAAGAAAGCAGGACCTCCCGAGTATTTCAGCAGTCTTTGTGTGATTCCATCTTTGGCAAGGTTTTAGCTGCACTTCCCAGGCTCCTTACATACAAGCGAGGTCGTTTAAGTACTTAGTCCAAAATGTGGTCAGAAGTGTTCTAGCAATTGTCCCTAAAACATACTGCTTTGTTCGCCATGCTTGCTCCTCCTTTACCAGTTGGCTAGTTGGAGAGAATCCACAGGCGGTCCCCAAGATTCTGAGTACTGGGTGACTCCATGGAACATGGTATCGCTTCCCGAGATAGCAAGGGACAGGGGAAAGAGGTAAAATACCAGGAAATGAAGGTTGTTTCTCCACAGTCACCAGGCCTGAAGCCATCATTCTATGCCTACGGCACATGCTCAGAACAGATGCTTCACGCATAAATTCTCTTCTCTAGTGTCCGCCAACATCTACTTAGTGTCTACAAAATTACAGCAGCACATTCAGAAAACTTCAACTACTAACTTCAGCTTTTAGTCAATTTTCAATTTGGCTTACTGCAATCCCTGTTTAGTATGTTTTGATTTGTTTTGAAACAGGGTCTTACGATATAGCTTGTACTGTCTTTCACCTCTCCATCCTCCACCTCAGCTTCTCAAGAACTAAGATGGCAGGCATGTATCATTGCACTTAGCTTGATATTCCATTTATCCATTGATAAACCCTTCAAGAAATGGAAGCAATGATTCAATTCAAGATGAGAAAACCACTTTAAAATCAGGGTCACAACTTATTTTTTTTTCCTAGATAGAAATAAATGGTTTGGGAATTCTAGCATCTGTGTCAAGTGGTCACTCTTTCACTGAAGCCTAAGAACAGCAATGGATAAAATCTCCATGTGTGGGCATGGCCAAGGAAAGTACACTTGAGGGGAGCAAGCATGTTACAATGGAGGTCACAGGTAGGCTCCAGGATCAATTTCCATTGCCGTCCCCACAGCTGGGGCTTTATTTATTTATCTGTTTGTTTCACGCCTCCTGCCTTCACAGTTATAACAGATGAGGCTGTCAACAATGTGTAAGTCTTTCTGGTCCACCGCTTCTCTGTGTGGGATAAGGTTAAACAGGGTGGTTGTCTCCTCCACTTCCTCTGACGCTTCCTGTTGAAGGTGATGCTAGAAATAAGGCTTGAATTCTTAGTCAGTGATTCTGGTCAAGTGACTTATCTCTTGCTTCCAGATATGTAAATTGAGGGTAAAAAGACATACATCACAGACTTTCAGGGGCAGAGAGCTGCACTGAGTGATGCATATTTTGTGAAATGTAAATCCCAGTACAGAGGTAAGAGACCATTATTATAAGCTACCTCTCTCTTCCAGGATTCTGAGTTTACTTTATCCCCATTGGAATTGTGATCTTTCTTCCTGAGAAGTCCCAAAGAGGTCCCATTTAGCCTAGGCTGAGAGGCCACAGGGTTCCTCCAGCTGGCCGCCCCCACCTGTGCTCTTATAGCTGACCAGAAACCAAAGCCTCCTTCACAACCACCAACTAGATACAGGGAAGGCAGCGCTGCTGCCAAAGAATGTTGCTACATTAAAGACATGAAGTGCAAGAGAGATGCCTTTTTAACGACCATTCTCTATATGGCTTGACCAGCCAGTGACAGAAGGAGCTTGGCGCCCAACCCAATACTGTTTGAAAGCTCAACAACTGAGATCCTAATCCTGTCCAAAAAGTACCTTTCACTTTCGGTAGCCCATTGCAAAAGCCTTCAACATTCAAAACTCCTTTTAGTAAAGTATTAACACACTGGAGAAGATCCTGTATAGAAAATATCCTTTGGTTACAAACTTTTGTTAACAATCCTATTCTGCTGAAAACCCTAGCTTCTAAAGTGAGCCTGGGCCTGCTCCTCTGGACAGTCATACTACCATCTACATTCATCTACATATATCAAAGGACATAAAATGCTTCGGTCTCCATTGATGATATCTTACAGGACAATGGCCCTTTTTCTCCTTATCTTGGGGGCCTGGAGGAAGCAATGCCTTCCATGGGATATCTCCACATGAGCCTCCTCATTAGTCACTGGGCATGTGGGCTTCACAACGTAATCGGGACCCTAGACTTGCATCCTCAATGAGCAAGGAGCACAGGCTAGAAGGAAGGTGCGACACCAGCCAGAGTTCAGAGGGAGGAAGGCTCTGGGTATGTTTGGTGGCTTGACCTGCCCATGCTATGGGATGAGGAAGGGATCAAAGAGGTCCATGATAGAGGCCAAAGGTGTGACCAGAAGACTAAGCTTTGGGACACAAATGCCTCCATCTTCTGCTTCCTGTGTTATCACCTGATGTGGTAGCCGCATGTTTTCCCATGTCCTGCAGGAGCTGCTGCAGAGCACATGCAGGATCATGATCCAGCAGAACTGTCTACTCTACGACATCCATCATGGCAGGAAAATGCAGGGAACTGAGTATAAGCAGTGCTGGGCCTCCAGGAAGTGGAAAAGAGGAGACAGAAGGAAGGCTACCTTGAGCTGCTGTGTGTCCATGAAGAGGGTAGTGAGGTGTTAAACCGGGGGTGGGGGAGAAAGGTTCTGAAAGCAGCCTCTAGATCCCCCGGAATGGTGAAACAAAAACAAATACAGAGAGCTCAAATACAGTGAGAGGGAAAAGGAAGACAATTAGCCCAGAATCAGTAAGCAGGTGAGCATCTGCCCGGAACGTAGCAATGGGCAACTGCAGGCCCTGCAGTACAAGTGGAGTAGCAGCTTGTCCAGGCCATGGTGGCTTGTCACCAAGAAGCTCAGTGTCCCCTCTTCCAGGTAGGTAGCCTGCGGGAGCTGGCAGAGAGCCCTTCTCTTTGGCAAAGGGAACTTTCAAGCCAGCCTTGTTAAGATGATTTTACTACTCTTCCAGGTATATGACAAGAACTGGCAGCAACAGTTGTGAAATGACTAGAGAGCAAATTGTTTTAGACCAAGTTGCAGATCTACATAAGAACAACTCTGTCCTTTCATTTTATGAATGGTAGCTGGCAAGAATGAATGGTGGGTGATTATGGTGCATAGAAGGTAGTAATCAATAATTGGGAATAAAGCAACCCAGCAGACCCAGGGCTTGTGGGTAGCCTGTGGGGATCTGGTGACAGAGAACTGTGAGCACACTGGATCAGACCCTTAAGTCTGTGACACTTGAAAGAGGTGCAAGTGACCGGCCAGACACAGCCTTCTCACATCTGTGTTCAAGGAATTGCTTCAAAAGGTGCTTCAGGGTGTTTTTCATTTGCGGAATAGGCACACAGACACAGGTACACACACACTCTCTCTCTTTCTCTGTGTGTGTGTCTATTTTTCTGTCTCTTTGTGTCTCTGTTTTCTGTGTCTTTCTGGGTCTCTGTCTGTCTCTCTTTCTCTCTGTGTTTGTGTCTTTCTGTCCCTCTGTCTCTTTGTATCTGTTTTTTCTTTCTATCTCTGTATCTGTCTATCTCGGTCTCTCTGTATCTATCTATCTATCATCTATCTATCATCTATCTATCTATCTATCTATCTATCTATCTATCTATCTATCTATCTATCTCTTTCTGTGAGTGTGTCTGTCTTTCTGTCTCTCTGTCTCTGTTTGTCTATGTCTTTCTGTGTCTCTGTCTCTCTTTCTCTGTGTGCGTCTGTCTGTCTTTCTGTTCCTCTGTCTCTTTGTGTCTCTTTTTCTGTCTCTCTGTATGTCTCTGTCTGTCTGTATCTATCTTTCTTTCTCTTTCTGTGTGTGTGTCTGCCTTTCTGTGTCTCTGTTTTTCTGTGTCTCTCTGTGTCTCTCTCTATTTTTCTCTCTCATCCACCATCAGTCTAGAAAGACCAGTGTGCTAGAGCAGACACAGGGTTGTGGTGGTTAACTAATGTCAGGAGACAAGTCTATCCAGCTCCACCGGCCACTCAGCCCACATCCCAGCAGGAGCCTGCGTGTGGCAACACTGGAAGGAAGTCTCTGTAGACATAGTCACTTTAAGGAATTTTGAGGTAATGTTCACTAGATAACCCCCGTTGTCTGAATTCAGTGGCAAATGTCCTTTATGAGTATGAGACAGAAGAAGAATTGAGACATAGAGGGGAGACAAGGGTTGATGGAGGAGGAGACTGGAGAGGTCCAGCCACGAATCTTTGGTAACCAAGAGGTAGGAGAGTCTACTTATGGTCAATGTCTCTCAAATACACATGTTAGAACTGACTCCAGCCATGGTGCATGGAGACAGGGCCTGGGGAGACATTTAAGTCATAGAGACTGAACCCTGGAAAGGAGGACTCTCTTCTGTTTCCCTGCCTGATGAGGCTTCTGTACCTGCTTCATCTTCAGACTAGTTCCTCTTGAGATCTTAGTCTCTGAGGTGATCCACACACCTCCCCCACCAGGTTCTTAAACTAAAAATCTAACACCATCCTTGACTAATGCTCCGACCATCCTGTTAACTTTAACACTCCAAATAAATCTTGAACTACTTCCTTCAGCTCTACCACATGGCCTAGACGTCTTTGCTCCCAGTGATCTCAACAGTTTCCTATATGCCATTCTGCTTCCAGGCCCTGCCTCTAAGGCTCGCTTCCCACACTGCTGATGAGGGCTCCTGCTGAAGTGGATACTATTGGTAGATCCATAAACCTTATGATTTCCAAAACCATTGTGGCCCACCCTCTTTTTCAAACTTCACCACCAAGCGCCTGTGCTGACCCTCTCACTGGTCTCAAAAGCATGCAGCTGCTGGTCCAACCAAGGGTCTTCCTACATTTTAAATTATTCTTCTGTATAGTTCCTTTCTCTGACCTCCTTGACTAATTAACTAAAACAGCACCTTCTCAAAGACAGCTCATTGCTTGACTCAGCCAATCATTTTCTCTATCATGAATGCCCGGGTCTTTGACCTTCCTATGGAGCCCCAAACTCAAGTGTTCAGATCCAGGAAAGCCGCAACATTCAAAAGAAGAGGAAACATCCACCAAAAGAGTGCCAGGGTCATCCATAAGTATTTACCACACCAGGAAATGTTACATTGTTCCTTTTGTGTTTGGGGGTATTGTTGTATGCCTTTGGGTAAGAGGTAATAAGATCTATTTAGCACAGAAATCCTATATATCTCTTTACTGAGGAATAATTAGTTAATTAATGTTTCTTTGTGGCGAAGAATTCCAACCTACAGTCAAGAGCTTCTTTCCTTGGAAGTTCACAGCCATTCGGAATAAGGCTCATACACAGGGTGGTATAGATGTTCATGCTTGAGCCATGGGACATTGTCTGCCCTTCTTAAAACCTGTTTGCTGTCAGTTGTCTTATCTGTGTTACCACAGGGGCAAAATCCCATAGGGTTCTAAACTCAGCAGCAGATGCCCATTGCTGTTCCATAGCCACACTTTGAATCTGTAAAAAGACAGACCCAGAAATCTAAGTCTTGTTTGTTGGGTGGCCTGCATTAATTTAGGCCACAGCCAGAGTCATCTCATGAGAGGACACCCAGAAAGATGAAACCATATCCCTAAGTTCATATTCATTCCACAATCCCATAATAATTTCCAACAGAATGAGAAACAAAGGGCAATTGTGAAGAATCTTTGTCTGCACCCTCTTCAGAGCCTCCAGTAGTTTTCATTGCCTGGGATGAGGTTTGTCTCATGAAAATCCCATTGTTTGTGCTTCCATTGGGGGAGGCCATCCTTTTTCCCTGGATCTTATGCACTCTTTGAACACAACACTCACTAGGGGATGGTTCTTAAAAAGTACATTTTCTCTTAGGGAAAGTTCCAGATGATAGGTCATAAATTTAGAAGGTCCTGGTCTCAGAAGGCGTTCTGAGTAATTTCAGTAAAGTACAGAAGGGAAGTGTGGGTTTAAAACAATTATGGCAAGGCAATCATAGGGAGGGGGACTATAAGTATAAGAAAGGCTGATTTACTTATTAAAACTCCTGTGTCCTTTGAATATCAAAGTCACACAGTCCTTTGCAACAATGAAGACCCTATTGCCCACCCACCCACTTGACCCATGGGCAGACTGACTCTGAGGCTCACTGAGTACGATGGCAGCAGAATAGCTGTAGACAGGAAGCCCAACAGATCTGGATGTATCTGTCCCTATATCTCCTTTTGTTCTCTTCACAGTTACTCTACAAACTGACATAGCAAACGCCTAGGCTGACCCTTAAAACCCTCCTGTCCTGACTAAAGCAAGTCCATTGAGGGCAAGAACAGATTGTCAAGGCCACCAAAACAGGCTTTAGAAAGAAGGAAGTCATATAGTTTAGTTTGGGTAACTGGTAGGAATCTTGCTCTAGAGGACATCTGTATCAATTAGATTTGAACACTAGTAGAGAACATGGAACTGGTCCAATTCATCTTACTTGTTAGTCTCTATTCCTGTTTGTTATGGGGGGGGGCAGCCTCTACTTTACACTCACATTCTATTTGAGACATTAGGATAGTTCTTAGAGTAAACACTCAAATATGTTTGTTAAGCTATTATTAATAGCTATATGCTAATCATTTCACCAGGGCCTCAGACTCTCTTTCTAGGAATAAAATCACTTTTTGAAGGGTTTCTTTTTTTCATAGGCAATATCCAGACAGATATATCTCCACTAGAAAGAACTCATTCTGAGCTCACCTGTACCCACAGCCTGAAGGTGTCCTTGGTCCTTCTGAAATGCATCCCATAGAGATGGAATATCATGAGTCTGCTCTATCCAGCTCTAAGAGATGAAGCTACAAACAGCTGAGTATACGATCCTTGGGCCGGAGCCCAGTGAAGTCACTACCTTGGGGGCCCAGTACTGTCATCACTGTCCTCACAAGTCCATGCTTCTGGACTCTCGCAGTAGATTCCACACACCTGCAACCTCTGCCTTGTGGCTGAGCCCTGTGACTCTAACAGACCGGAAGCACTTTCAGCTTGCCACATGCCCATGAGCAGTGTACTGAGACTCCCTGGAGCTCAAGGCTTTTTGACTCCCAGAAGGTCAGATCACAAACTTGTGCAGGCACTCTGCCTGGGATAACACTAGGGTCCAGGTTCAGACACAGCAGGTCTAAGATGGTGAAGAGATTGCATAGTTCTAACAAGCATCTAAAGACCACACCAGAAGCAGCAAGGTCAAAGGGTCATCGGGTAGTAGAAGGGGGATAAAATAGATTATTGTTAGTAGGAATCGCAAAGCAAATCATTTTCAGTAGGATCATTTTGTTTAAAACTCAGAAAATGTCATCAACTGCTTTTAACCCTGAGTGCCTTTAGGAAAGCTATGCCATCCCATCTGTACAGCCTTTCCCATGAGCCCTAGTGTAACTACAGAAGTCAAAGGCACAGTGAGGAGATATTTTATTGCCCATGTATTTATGTATGGGTTTTGGGGTTTTTAAACTGGCAATTAAAACCTTGTAAATTTGTATTATTAACAAAATAAATGTAGACGGGTTAGTTACTCATTGCTAATAAATTTGATCATTCATTTCTAAAACGAATGTTCACCCAAGAATCACAGAGCACTCTATAAATATCGCTTCACTAAGCCGCAAACCACCTTGACAAGGAAGGCACACAGCACCCCTGAGGGGTTAAACAAACCCTCCTGACAGGGGGGCGGGGCCTGAATTCCAGGCCCCTTGACCCCTCCCCAGTTGAGTTCAGCTTCAGCCCCAGGGGCCAAGGCTTGGAAGCATGATATCCGTTTGGAAGCATTTCAAATCAGCCTGCCTGGAGGCCCAGTCCCCACATCGCCCCAGGAACCTGTCTGCAGGAGCTTGGTAAACCATCTTTCTCTGCTCCTGAGGTGGGGGAGGCTGCCCCTCCCTCTTTCTTGAACATGCAGCTCAGCTACTGTTGAAGAGCTCATTTCAGACCTGACTGCTCTGCTCAGCTGTGCAACTCCAGCCCAGCAGTAAAGGCATGGGGAAAATTGTGTGGCCTGGCTTCCTATCCAGTACCAGCTCAGGCCTTACCCTGCTTTGATCCCTCCTCTCTTTTCTCTAATAAATGACATTCAGAAAAGCATTTTCTCCTGAGTCCCTGGTGTCTTCATAGAGAACATTATTGGTGGCTGTGGAGATCATAGCCCCCTCCCCTCCCATTCCCTAAAGGTGAGGTGACAATAGTACAGACAAGGGCATCTTAGGTCTTGAAGGTGTTTCAAGCAGAGAGATGAAAAAGGCCCCTTCTTAGTTGGCAGTTGATCGCTGTAGCTGTGGTCACTAAGCATAAGGTGAGTCCTAGATGGCAGCATCAGCTCAATGTCAGACCTCAATGTGGCCTCTAGAGAAACCTTAAGAGATGCAAACAGAAGGAGCTGCTGTGACACACACACAGCCACACATACCACGGAACTACATTTACACACACACCTGCCAGCATCTGCACAAATGCCAGCATGCATGCAACCACATACGATTTTGCACCCACAACCCCCATGCACACATGTACAAGTGAAAACGCGCTCACACACTCAGACACACAACTCATCCACATTTCCCACCACTCTTGATCACAGCTACCCACACTCTTTGTATGTGTGTTTGTACAAAAGAAACCTGTAATACTTCACCTTTTGTTAAAACTTAGGTGCTGGTTCTGATGTCAAATCTGAATAAGTATTTTAAGGAAGAATCCATCAAAATCTCAATCTTCCTCTTGTCGTTCTAGGGGAGGGAGATGGAGGGCTAGTCTCCCTTTGAGAGTTAGTTCCTTAAGCGGAAAGGAAAGTACATGCGGCTGACTAGCCATCTAGCCTACCAGTTTCTAGGCTGCTCTTCTTCCCTAACTCATTCCCAGACTGAAATACCTTCCTTTCCTGTCAAAGATAGGATTGCTACTGTTATGACAAAACCACGTGACCAAAGCAACTTGGGGAGGAAAGGGTTTATTTCACTCACAGTTCCATATCACAGTTCCTCTTCAAAAGCAGTGAGGGCAGGAACCAGGAGGCAAGAGCTGATTGCAGAGGCCATAGAGGAGTGCTACTTACTGGCTTTTTCCCCTTGCCTTGCTTTCTTATAGAATTCTGGACCACCAGCCGGCCCCCCGCACATCAATCATTAATGAAGAAAATGCCACCACACAGGCTCGACTCTTACCTGATCTATGGAGACATGTTCTCAGCTGAGGTCATCTCCTCTCTAAATGCCTCCAGGTTACGTTCAGTTGACATAAAACCAGCCAGCACACTTTCCCATCCTACTAACCAGCAGTTACTAACCCTGCCCTTGCTGGGAAAAGGAACTAAACTCTTCTAGGTATTGACAAAAAGCTGACCTGCATCCTCCCCAGCAATAGCCCACTGAGCAACCACACACCAGTGACCCCAGCTTTGTCCAGGTGCCGGGAGCACCATGTACACTTCAAGACCCATGGAGTGCAGATTAAAATTATCACCCTTCCCTATTCTTGTTAACCTACTGACTTCTTTTAAACTGATGGCTACGTCCATGTCACCCCTTGTTCAGTCTCAGAAAGAGCAGGAAACCTCTTCCCTTACACACTTTCCTGCATATCTAGTAAGCAGTGGGAGTATAATACCACCCAGAGACGAGCTGCTCCATTAGGCACCCTGCCTTTGGTTGGTCACCACAGAGTCACAGAATTTCTTCTAACCAAAAGGACAACACATGTAGGGTGCTCAGCTTGCTAAGATACAGCTACAAAGATGAAGGGATCTATAAGTTCTTGGTATCTTCAGGTTTTCTGTAGACTAGGATTGATTTATCTCCCCAGAGAGCGTTCATGCAGTCACAAACTTAGCTACCTGCTGCAGGAATGGGAAGGTTATTTCCTGGGACTAATATCTGCTGTGAGAAATGCCACATGTGCTGTATGGTTTGAATTTGGCCATCCTCCCCTTTCCCAGCCCCTTCTGCTTCCTCATGCTGGGGATTGAATCGAGGGCCTTACTCATTTTAGGCAAACCCTCTACCACTGAGCTATATCTCATCTTACTCCTCATTTTAATTTAATAGAACCCTTGATATAATTTGGTTGTAAAACAATGGATTGTTTGAGCATCATTTTTCATACAGTAGATGTCTATTAATTCTTTGTGTTTTCCTTTGATGCTTAGTATAGGTTTTTCCAGAAAATGTTCATTGCTATTGTTTGTTAAGGGTGGTTTGATAATCAGTGTCTTCTTTGTTCATGTCAGTGAGTGCTGGAGGTGAAAGGCAGCAGGTCATGTTCTACTCATGCTTTTCTGCCTCTGGAATTTCACCCCACCTAGACAACCCATCTATACAGCTTAAACGCTCCTTTTAACCAGGTCCTCAAAGGCTCTCAGTCTATGTCTATGTCTCCAATGGCTCCCTCACTAGCTGTCATTGATGTCCCCCAAAGAGGACAGTCCTGCACACTTTCCCATGGGAGGAGACAGGTGCTCTGTCATTCAGTTTTTTAAACAGGGCAAGTCAGATTCATATTTTGCAAAGGAACTTTGTCATGTTTCCCCCAAATGAACATTTTAACATTGAAATGTTGAGTATGGTCCTAATTACATAGGCAACAGCACAATATAATTCTAGAACAATCCCATTGGCCCATAGTGAAATGCCAACACTGAACACACATTACCAGCCACTCCACCTCATCCCCCTCCAAACCTGACACAAACAACATTCCAATGTCCCTCTCTACTCGCTTATCTATTTGGGACATTTTCTATGAAGAGAATGACATAATACTATTCATCTCGTGGCTGGCTTTTTTTCACACTGTGTTCTTTTCCACGGTATGGATTAGCACCTGTTGCCCATCCATTTATCAATTGGTATACCTTTGGTTTGTGTGTACGTTTTGGCTAATCACACTTCAGTGAGCATTTGTGCATGCCTGTGTGTTTTCAGGTCTTTTCAATACTTGGGAGTAGAATTTCTTGGTCACACAGTGAGTGACTCTTTGCTTAAGATTTGGAAGCTGTCAAGTCATTTCCAAAGCAGCTCCATCATTTTTGAATTCCCAGCAACAAGGCAAGAGCGTTTCAGTCTAGCACACCTTCACAATGCTTCTCGTTGCCTGCCTTTTCATGAGCAAAATTAAAAAAAAAAAGCCTTATTTTTATTTTTAATTATGTGTGTGGGCAGTGTGCACCACTACTGCTACTGATCGCTGGGGCTGGACACAGTGAACTCAACGTCAAGTTGGAGCACAGGTGATTGGAAGCCACCCAGCATGGCGCTGTGATTGAAACTTGGGTCTTTTGGAAGAACAGTACATGCTCTTTACTGCTGAGCCATCTCTTTGGCCTGGATAATCAGGCTTGAATTCTCAGTCTGAACTTTTGTTTCAGAAAAGAGATGTGATATGAGAAAGAATATTTAAGTAACTTACTTGAAAATACTTTTTTCCCTCTGTGGGAAAAGGTCATTAACCCTGACTACTGGTTCATGGGACCAGGAGGCCTGGGTTTTCTTCTCAGTGCTATGTTGAGCAAACAGCACCACTTTGCTGGATGACTGTCACATTCTTAGGGGGCACATAGGGAAAACAGAGAGATGTCGTTTCCATTATTCATCACAATTAAATGGAACATGTGTATAAACCCATATAACAGCTCCTGTGTTCTACAGAGGTCAATCTGGAAAGTTTCCTTGAATACCTGAAGTTGTGTCACAGTGTATCTCTACAAATGCCACCAAAGGGAAAGGATGTCTTGCATGACTTTGTAAATCTTCCATATGTGTGTGAGTACAATTATACATACACACACACACATGTCAAACATGTGAAGTATGTAACTAAAATCAGATGCATAGTCTTTTATCTCCTTGATTAGTTGGTCCCTGAGGAAGTCCTGAACAGTTTTCTTGTTGACTACACAATAACTCATCCTTCTGTCCACATTTCTGGACTTCCTGGCAACATCCCAGATAATGTTCCCGTAAATGTTCCAGTCTCTTCCCAAGACCCATAGTGCCTCATGGCAATTTCTCAAAATTCCAACAGTAAAATCATATGGGTGTGTCTTGAGTGAGCTATATCAAAAACATGACTGGATACATTTGTGTCTTTCTACACCATCCAAATTTATTGAGTAAACAATATGGTCACCAGATTCATCAACTTCATTGGCTTTAACTCACCAAGCAATCTTGGTTTCACTGGGTATCCTTGACCATTGACAAACAGAATCTTTTATACCTATCTTAATAACTAATATTAACTCTCAGATTATACATGATACTTTACTCAATAATATACAGGTTACAAAATGGTGAAGAAAGGGTTCTATTGAAGCTACAGAGAGCTAGCTGGCTAGCTAGCTAGAAGCATCTCTGTAGGGGGCTAGATAGTGACTCATCTTCAGCAGTTGTAGATCTAGGTATCAGACACTTCAGAATGTCAGTTTGAAGTGGGCTATGTTGTGGACAGGAGGAACTGAGCTTGGAGCCTTGGAACAGAGGTATTTCACCATGGCAATTTCCCAGACAAGGTTTATGACGAATGACTAAATGATGGGTTGATGAACCATCCACATCTCAGCCTTGAGATGCTCCTTTTTGTATAGCCCCAGGTGAAAGAGTCTTATTTGGTGTGATTGATAATGATGAGCCTGATGTGACTGGTACGGTTTTAATACAGCCATGTGTCCATTTGTTCCTCTTCTAATCTGACAAGTTCATACATCTGTGGTAATATTTTATTTGAGTAAATAAACCGTTCATCATTCTGGACCTCATGGTTTATACCATTCAGATGTCAGTGATTTACTTGCACAAAGAAGACACAGATTAGGCCTCAGCATTTGCACTCAAAAGTGGAGTTAACTCTGTGCTCAGCCTCTGCTACCTGAAGGCTGCTGTTCAAAATAGGAGAACTAACTTCCAGCTGGGCATGGCCGGATTCCTGCAGGTATGGGTACTAAGGACTAGGAAGCTACAGAGTATCTGTGGGTAGAAGCTTCAGAGACACACAGACCTCAGCACCATGGCTTCCCAACTCATGAACTGAACCGTGAGCCTTAGTGGTCCAGTCTATAACCCAGGAGCACTTGGAGAGGTTTCCTTCCTGGGAAGCTTCAGGGATGCAGTGCATTAAGGCATTTCAGGGACTATGAAGAACTGGAGTAGCAGCCCAGACAAGCCAGTTATCCTGAATCCCAGAAGACAATCCTGGCAGCAGCCTTGCTGGCCTTCCTAGTGTCTTGCTAAGCTCTGGAGAGCAGGTGTATCAGCTCTTTCAGTCCTCTCAGCACGACTGTGACATGCTGGCCATCACTGCTTGACAGATGAAGGCACAAAGAGACAAGGCCCACCCCTCCTCCCAGAAGTCATCAGTGGCTGGTTGCTCTCAAAATGTGCTTATACCATGGGCATCTGGTCTCATAGTCTGATGACAAAGTAGGTCACCAAACAAAGAGACGTACCACAATAGGGCCTATTTGTCCCACAACCCTTCCTCTGGCCTCCCAGAAGTGCCCCACAGCACCAACCTCACTCTGGGTGGCTGCTGTGGCTCTTCTTTTATGTCTGGGAAAGAAGGGTGGTCGATAGGATCCAGCTGCCAGATGCCTGCAGCTCCTTGGCCTGTGACAACACAGCTCATACTGGAATCCCTGGACCCAGTAACAGTCAGAAATACCAATGATGGCTCTGGGACAGAAGGCCGAGTGGACCTTAACAACGTTGGCACCTGCTTATGGATAGCGTGTGACAGTTTGGAAAAATCAATATTGATTGACTTGAGCCCCAGTTTCTTGGCTTTATTTATTGTTTTATTTATTAGAAAACATAAGGTAGTAGTAAATATGTTCCCCTCTTTAAATAAAAACCAACCCCAACCTAATAATCAATAAGAATCATAGCTGCCTATTGTTGTCCCGCTCAGCTCTGAGCCCATGTACCCTCCAGTCCTAACTGGTGGAAGTTCCTCCCACGCTTTCTTTTTGTATTTGAATGAATACACATATGTGTTTAAGCATGGATCATTTGAAAAAAAATTTTTTTTCACACAAATGGTTTGAAAATGTGTCTGTTAGATGCAAAAACATTTCATTTGTCATATTTGCTTAACAGGATCTTATAAACTCCCATCCAGGTCCAGGCACATGTATGGGCATTGTTCTTATTTACTGCTGATGTAATATTCATGCTGAAGGTACCCATCCACCTTGCTCTCTCGATAGACACTTAGTTTTTCTGGGGACAAATTCTAAAATGGCCACTAATGATCACCACCTCCTGGCATTTGTGTTCTGTGTAATCCTTGCCCTCTCAATGTGGGATAGTTTAATGGTTTACTTCTAACCACTCAAATAAAGTAAAGGTAGCAGATGCCCCTTCTGGAATGGTAATGTAGCTCAGTGAGCTCTTACCTAGCATGCACCAGGCCCTGGATCCTATCATGACAAAAAGAAAGAGAAAGGGCTGGCTAGATGGCTTTGTAAGTAAAGGTTCTTGCCACTAAGGCTAACAACCTGAGTTTGATCCGTGGAGTCCCCCTGGGAGGAACAAGGGAATCAATTCTCACAAGTTGTCTTCTGGCTTGCACACATGCTCTATGACACACACACACCCACACCCACACACACACACACACACACACACACACACACACACACACACACACTAAAAGAAAGAGAAAGGGAGAAAGGGGGAAGAGGTAAATCCATCGTGTGGGAAAGATTCTAAGTTACCTCTTGTTAGTATGTTCTTCCTGGATGATGACAGCAAGTCTGACATGGTAACTGTAGGACAGTCTGTGAGGAAAGCTAAGGGCAGCCTCTGTCTGACAGTTTACAATAGCCACAGGCTGTCAGCAACCCTGTGGGGTAGGGAGGGAGTCCTCCACTATCACTGTATCAGGTGAGTCCCCAGCTCCAGCCAGCACATCCTGGTCACTGATGAGAAATCGTCTCTGAGGATCCAGACCAGCTCTGTTCCTGGGTCCCCAGTTGGAGAATGAGGTTCTAGCTTTAGGCTGCTAAGCTTGTGTAAATTTTATGATGAATTACAGAAGGCTGACACAGATGTTAATTGCTTCAGGTAACAGGGCTAAGACACCTGCTCTGAAGCATGTGACTAGTGCTGTGTTCTAGAATCCACGCCTAGACCCGGGACTGTAGTAAGACTTAGTGTCTTTAAAATCCCAGTTATGTTATGTGAACACGTGTTTGTTTTAATCACAGGTGTGGGATATGGAGCTGTTATGGATTATCCACAGCAGCAGACTATTTGCCTGGTGCGTGCTCTGGCAGGAGAATGATTCTGAAGATAGTTTGATTCTGGTGTCTCTAAAGAAGGTATAAAAAGACCAGAACCCAGAGAGAGGAGGTGTGGCTGTTTCTCCTACTAGCTCCTCCTCCTCCTGCTGCTGTTCCCTGATTTGTCAAATGGTTGTAAAAAAAAAAAAAAGTTAAGACATTGGCCATTTTTTCCTTTTCTTGTGAGACCTGCTTCTTTCTGCTTTTTTGTTTTAATCCCATCTCAAGTCAATAACAGGAAAGATGGATGAATGAATATTAATCTGGGGTACCATACAGCAACTGCCCCCTTGCTGATGGCAGCATTCATCACCTGATTCATCATTATAACCCGATTTCTCCAAAGTCTACTCCTTTTACCCTTATGACTAGTCTTTGAAGTCAGTCGGTCATCCTGTCATTCAATCATCCTGCCACACGTTAAAATATCTGCCCGGATTTAATGCCAGTGAGTATCTGAAGGCTTGTTGTGGTGGCTATGAAATTATGATACTTCCTAGATGCTCATCAGCCCATAGCTATCCTTTTGTACTAAAGCATCCTCTTACCCTCATTTATTTATTGGACTTGGATGCCTGATTTTCAAGATGGTTCATAATTCACCACTGTCCTTCATTATCATGGTGCCCAGCGTTCTCATTATAGATAGGTGAGTCTATTCAAGTTGACCATTATCCTTTTATCTCTGCCTTTATGACTCTTCTTCCCTTTCTGCTTCGCTCTCTTTTTTCATCACTTTTTTTTTTACTTTCTAGAACAACAACAAAAACAGAAAGTGTTCTGGGAGGGGTCAGGGTTGGGAACTGGCTCCGTTACTAAAGTCCTTGCTAAGCAAGCACAAGGATCTGATTTTCAGTCCCCAATCTGATGCAGAGAGCTGAGTGAAGCATGGTTTGCCCGGTAATTCCTAAGCCGAGGAGGTGGAGACAGGAGCATCCTCAGGGCTTGTTGTCCAGTTAGTCTAGCAGAGCCAGGGATCTCAGGTTCGGTAAAAGGCCTTGTCCGAAAAAATAAGATGGGGGAAAAATTGAGGAAGACACATGCTATATTCCTCCAGTCATGCATTCATGAATGTTGCTCCACACCCATATGTACACACCCATATATAGATCAAGGGAGCAAACACACGCACACAAAACATTTCAGGGTCAGCTAACACGAACATTCCCATTTCCTGAGGAAAGTTGGTTCTACTTAATAGGCAAAGGTATTTGAGGCTGAAATCTTGGAGCAGATGTGTTCATTAACAGGAATCACTTTGAGTGCACCCTTTGTTAGTCCCTACCACAACAAGCCATAGCCTTTTCTTCACCTGTGAGGTTCTATGCTCGTATTGACGCAGCCCCCTGCCCCTGGTACACACCCTCCGAAGAACGTTGTTTGCTTCCTTTTAGAACTTTCTTGAGTTCCCTTGGCAAGGGAGCACAGTTTCCTTTTCTGTTTTTGTTTGTTTTGTTTTGTTTTAACTGATAGAGTACAGTGCTCACTCAGCTAATGATAGCTAGCTGCATGTCCTGGAGAGAATCAATTAAACTCCCTAGGACTACTGACCAGCCATCTGTAACCCCCCCACCCCCTCAATTCCCACCACGTTTGATAGTTTAACAACCTGTGTATCTCTTAGGTGTCTGCACTTTGGGACATCTACACAGCTAATATTCTGTACCTCTCCTAGGAAATCTCTACCTTCCTGCTTCTACCTTTATAGAGAACCATTATTATGCATTCTCCATGATGCAGCCAAAGTCATCTGAAGGAATGCCGATTGGCACAAGGCTGCCAGAATCTGCACACGGTAGGGCTCCTGTTTATCTCCCGACCTGGCTTATAATGGGTGAGGCAGTGTGATTGTCCACCCCAAGCCTGCTCTTCTTCTGAGTCTGCTAGAATGCCTTTCCCTCTCGCCTAGTGTTTGACTCCATCCTCAGACAACTTCTATGAAGAACTCTAGCTGCCATGGTGCACTCTTTGCGGTCCGTGTCACATTTTTTTTTCTGATAGCACTTACTGTAGTTCTTCCAATTCTTGGTATTTTGCGATATTTGAATCTTGATTTCCAGATTAGAATAGACTCTCATAACTATAGGTCTGGCATATCCACAAGAAAGTAACTCAATGGACAGCAAGTGAAAGTGTAAATGCCCCACTGAGCAGGTTTCAGAAGGAAATATGATAATGCATGGCCTGACCACAGCATAGCATAGCATAGCATAGCATAGCATAGCATAGCATAGCATAGCATAGCATAGCATAGCATAGCATAGCATAGCATAGCATATATAAAAAGTACTCTGGAGAATTGTCCCAAACTTCTACAGATGTCTGAAGCTGCAGATGAAATTGGGCATGCGTCTTCATTTACATACCTACCTATAAAAAAGATCAATGTATAAATCAAGAAGAAAATACCAATAACAAAGCAGCCCAACTGCAGCTGAGCCTTCTGCTATGTAATGTTTTTAAATCTTATCAATAGATAACTTTTTTTTCTTTACGTGGAGAACTTTCACTGTTTAACTATTCCCTTTACTGCTTCTCTTTAGCATGTCTGAACTTCCATGACTGTTTAGACCATCATTAAATATCAACACAGCTCTGAAACAATGTGAGAGTCAATGTGGCGATCAGGATGGCTGCTGAGTGACTAACAGGCAGGTAGCATATACAGGATCCGAGGAGATTCATTTCACTGTTAGTATGATACACTACCCCAGAATTTGAGGACTGTTTACTTCTGGGAGTTTTCATTTCATATTTTTTCAGGCTGTAGGTGACCGTGAATAACCAAAAACATAAAAAGTGTAACTGCAGATAAGGAGAAGCCTGAGGGAGGAAACCACACACTCCGTTCCTCTATTTACCATCTTCTATTGAGTTTTTCTTTAGATGCCTGATTTTTCTACCGCTCGAAAAAAAAAAATGCCTCAAAGGTAAAAACCACGTGAAACGCCTCTCTCTCCTGTATCTGTACAATACCCTCTATTTCTTACCAAGGGGAACATTCTCTCCAGACCTTCTCAGTTAGGCTATGCCAACTGGACAGTGAGTCCCAGGGTCTACCTGTCTATACCTCCCTTGCACATTACAACTGCACAACAGAACTTTTTTTGTTTTGTTTTGCTTCGTTCTTTTTTTTTTAAATGTGGGTTCTAAGGATGGAATTCAGTCCCTTGTGCTCACAAGGCAAGCTCTCTCCTCAGCCCATCTTTCAGAGTTTTGAAAAGCTAATTATTAGGTATGGGATAGAAGGGATATTTTCTTCAACTGTTTTTCACTTGTCATTGAAGACACAGTTACTCATTCTCAGTAATTTATTCAAAGCTTAATTTGATCATGCAATAATCTGACTGTCCCCCCAATTAGATTGCTTTCTTAAAGATGTTTTCAAAAAGGAACTCCTGCAACCTAATAAAATTCTCAAAACTTTAATATCCAGGAAACTGTTGATTCTCTGACTTTTATAAAATCTGACCGGTGTCACCATTGCCCAACAAAACCTAGCATTGGCATAGGGGAGATTTAGTCACACACAGTAGTCAGCCATCTCTGTGACAAGCAGAGTAACTGAGTTCCCTGTACTCAAGCTAAGTCACCTTGTCTGTAAAGGGGAAGTACTCTTTAATGAGCCAGGTATGTGCAGGGTGGTTTTCATAGGTTATTTTCTCCTGAAGGTGATTCTCATGGCTCTGGATGAGAAAATTAAAGATGGCAGACATCTGTTTAGAATTCAGTTCTTAGCTAAGAAATTTTGGCATTTTCCATTTCAGTTTTACTGGTGTGAATCTTATCTAGAAAACTGAATCACACTTTCAATTCCTTATATCCCAGAACATAATCCTTTTTCTTCAAAAGCAAATGGGACAGTGTCTTGGGCTTTCTCTGAATGTCTCCCTGAAGCCAAACAACCTTTTCTTTAGAGCCAGAATTCAGCATTTGCACTTGTTTTTGACACTGAGTGAAAAAGAAAATGATCGAGCCTTCCAACTGGCTAGTCTGTGATCGCCTTAATTCATGGGAAGCCAAGGAGGAAAAATTGGTAGGTTCAACACTGTTGGACAAGGGTAAACAGAATCATATCACATTAACTGTAATTTATAGCATTTCAACACATTGCTGCCTGTGCCAAAGCCAGCAACAATCCGCCACCATTGGAAAAGGGGGAGAATAGGGTGAGGCTGGGGGCTCAAGGAGAGAACCCAAATTTCTATTTTCTAAGGCAGAGTTTGAGAATTGGAGCCCCATCAACACTTTCTTGAATGTTTTGCTCATTCATACTGTAAAAATAAATATCACAAAATATTTTCTGGGCTCAGCCTAGTATGTTGCTAAAGCCAGCGCCAGCCAGCTTCCAAACAGACTCACTGAGGCTCGCTTCACAAGCACGGACATTTTCAGGCTGGCAGGCAGCCATCAGAGGGGTTATTGAAATTCAATTCAAAATGATGGACTCTGCATGAAAATGCCCATTTACGAACACTCAAAAGGGCCCAGCATTTTACGGGAAGATGACAGCAATGACAGCTTCTAGGTCTGTCCAGGGTTGCCTGGAGATGATTAGCCCCCTAAACACACACTCTGAGAGCTTTGTTGGAGAGTCTTCTAAAGACTTACAACTGTTTGAATGCAGATGGAAACGACTCCATAGATGAGGCTGCTTAGGACAGGCTGAGAAAACAAACACATCGCAAGGGCTGGTGAGGGGTGTGTGTGGAATTTGTAGCTAAAATACCCGTAGCAAGGTCTACATCATGGACCCCAACCAGCATACTCAGATCAGAGTCTAGGCTGAAAGGACCGTTTCCTAGCCTGGGGGCACCTTCACACACTCAAGGGCAGAACATTGAGAAGTTATGTTCACTCTGGAGCACGCCCAGAAACACTGACAATATAATCGTTTTATTGACATATGGCCTAAGAACAGATCTTGTGGCTAAAGCTATGATGATGGTGAATATGCAAATCAACCAAAGCATTGTGCTTCTTTAAAAACTGTCTTTTTCTCTCATGACAATGAAATGATATTGATGAGGACAGGAAGCTGCTAATTTTCATTGCTGCCTTTCTAATGCTAGAACAAGCATCTTCTGAAGCAACAGGAAGTCAAACTACACATGATCAATTACTTCGGCGTTTCTCTAGAAAATGCATTCCCTTTCATTGACTGCTTGCATGAGGCAGGCAGTGCCAGGGGTTGTAAAAAGTAAAATGAGGGCAAGAGAATGGCTGAGAACTTAAGAAAATTCACCCAGCATTGTTGTCTCATCTTGGACTTTGGGAGAAGAACACCATTATAAAATTTTAGGAATGGTGACTGTTTCTGTACATCGTAGGACCACTTACACTGGATACCAGAATGGGTACAAGCAAAGTTTGCTAATTATTGGCTTCACCCATTCTGACACTGTTTAGAATATTTGCTTTGGATTCCAGTCAATAGGACCTTGTTCTCAGTGTTGGCCAAGATACATACTGATTAATGTTCATACAATAAAAGTATTTCAGGAAGTGATTCCATATCATATATGATGTCCCCAAGTCAAGAATGTCCAACTGCTGCTTTCACATGAGAGTAAAGGTATCCATAGATCTGAAGGTGAAGGCATTATCATTCAATTGATAAACAGCTAATGCAAGACCTTCTCATTTGCCAGGAATGACAGTAAAATGGTGGATGGTGAATAAAATCAAGTACTTGTTCTCATCAAGATCACATCATTTCTGTAAAATTGAAAGTGTTTTTTAAATAAAGTTAATCAGTGATAGCTAGGGAAAAAATAAAATGGGCACAGACTTAGAGGAAAGTCACTGATAGGCTATTCTGGAAGACTTCTGTGGGGACAAAGATTTGCACGATGGCTTAAATAAGTGAAAGCTTACTCTGTACTAATGGGGCCATCAACATCTGACAAGGCTCTGAAGAATGTTCTGGTTTGAAACAGCATCACACAATGACATAAAAACCAACAGACAAGAACAATTTATTGCATAACAATACTTGAATGCTGAAAATTGGAAACACGTTTCTCCCAGCAGGCTGGCAAATCCTTAGTGAGGGCCACGGAAAAAGAGGAAGCATGGGATGGGTTCTGACGTTCTGACGCATCTATGTGAAGCTGGATAAGTTACTACCAACTCAGATACGCATTTTCTAGGAGCCTTGATCCTTCTCTCTCATGCTTTATTCCATTGTATCTGCTATAACAGAAACAGCATAGAAAATACAACTTAGAGAGAGCAGCAGAAATGCGTTTTTCAAAAGACTGGAGGCTGGAAAGGATAAGACAAAGCAAGGCTTGGTAGATTTGGCTTCTGAAGAAAAGAACCTTTAGGTTCACAGACTGACAGTTTCTCAGTCTAATATTACCTGTCAGAAGGAGAGAGAGAACCATGAAGTCTCTTTTACCTCCTGTCCATGAGGGCTAGCTAATCACCTCCCAATTCCAATCTCTCCCCTCACCCCAAATTCCCCATCTCCACTAAATACCATTGGAATGGAAAGTGGGTCTCAATGAGGTTAGGGGTGGAACATGAACGTCAGTCTATGGAAACTCCAAGATATTATTTGTTGAATTATGCTTTACAGCCAGCATGAGAAAAGCAGCAGCACAGATTTCATCAGGGGGAGGATTATGTTTGGAGCCAGACAGGACAGTCATAAATCTTGATTCTGCAATACCCGCACCATTCATCTGCAACTTCTGTGGGTCAGTTTTCACACCTGGGAAATGGAAATGTGACTGTGTTCATGTAACTGTGCTGAAAATTAGTAACAAGTCCCTCTCTAGCCCAGCCTACTGGTGAGAGGACGTATTAGAATATAAAATTTTAGGTTAAAAAGCTAAGATAGAAAAAAATAACTCACTTGAAGCAATGATGCTAAGAGTGCTTTACTCTCAACATTCTCAAAATCATTATTTTAAATCCCAGTCCGTCAGTCCCAGTCCCCATAGTGCAGTCCTGGTCATATTTGTTAAACCCCGTTCTAGACAGATATATTATATAAATGGCTGTTTCAAAAATGAGTATTCTGTATGTGTGGCTTGAGCATTGGTACAAAAAGGTAACTCAAACTAATTGGGAGCAAATCTAACCTGAATTACTTGTGTTGTCATGCACAGAGATGTTAAGATTTTAAGGCTTCGATGTGTAAGCATTAGAACATGATTATCTACAGGAAGAGATTCATTAGTACCTCTGAATGGATGTGAAACAACTACTTTTTATCTGAATATTTATTCTCCATAAGTCAGGCTATATACGCATCCATTCAACCATGGAAATTAACTGAGCTCCTGGCACTAAACCATATCGAATGATCAGATGGAGCATATATTCCCATTCATAAGACAATAAACTCTCTTGTGATGAATACATTTCCTGCAGGTGTGATGTGATCATCTCCATAAGGAAGCAGAGTTCTGTGGTGAACAAAAGAATACCTTGGCTCCCAGTCATAGCAATGGCATTAGCAGAAGCGACAGCCATGTCAGTCAGTGGTGATGGCTCTGTTATCCTTACCTCCTACAAAGGGGAAAATCCCAGTTACCACTTTCTCCTGCCTCCCAGCTGCAGGTGACCCTGTACCTGCTTTACATAGAAAGCCTAAAATAGTGCAAGAGTATATACAGGACAGAGGAAGTCCAGTGGTTCACGTTTTCATCAGTCATCATCCATTATGAGAGAGGGGGAGAGTTTTCACTGATGCTACCTTAAAGTTACCTAAGCTCTTATAAGTAACCCTAATAAACTCATTGTTTTCCCATGCTAGACTTTGATGGAATCCTTTCTTTAGACTGTCAGCATCCCATCTAAGGTAAATAGTCATTTCTTCATGTCTCCACAGGAAGAAGAATCACACAACAAAACAAATAAACAAATACATTCACAAATAATTAGAGGTATTCATAAATACTATTGTTACCAAGGCTTCAACTAGGTGTCACCCAACTGGCTCCCCAGTCCTGTGCTAAATGAACTCAAATAAGACATATAGAGTATAATTTTGACGATAGACTAATCAGGGCAGAGAGAACATTGTTCCAACCTACCTGGAGAGGTGTGCTTTGTATTATAGCCTAAAGTTTCTGGACTTTAGGGGAATCCATGTGATTGGCAGGCTTATTTAGATTAACTCATAAGGGAAAAGATAATAATATGCCTCTGTTTTTTATTAAAGAACCTGTGCTACTAGGAAATCTTACAATGTCATGTTTTTACGCAGGGCAAGAAGTATGATTCAGATCCATTAAGAATTACAGAAAGAAAACCTTCTTTTTTTTAATTATAAAAATAACACCATACTTGGGCTGGAGAAATGGCTCAGTGAGTAAAGTGCTTATTGTACAAGCATCAAGACTGAAGTTTGGATCCCTAGAACCTATAGAACCAAGCAGGCACAGTGGCCACATATAATCCCAGGACATGAGAGGCAAAGACAGAATCCACAGGGCAAGCAGGATTTGTAGAGCAGCCAAAACCAGTGAGCTTCTGGTTCCAGAAGAGACCTAGCTCTATAAATAGAGAGATCCCTAATACCAACATCAGCCTACACATCACATGAATGTGCATGCATGTGCACCTACACACGAGAACATGCATACACATATGAATGTACACTACACGTAAAAGCAGAAAAAACAGTTATTTTTGCCAAAAGATAATAGCTTTCCTTTTGTGAGTGTCCAGCTATCTCCAGCATCCCTCTTTCATATGGCATTTAAATCTTAAGGTGACATAATTGTGATGCTGGCCCTGTATTTCACATGGGGTTTCAAATTCCAAGGAACAATTCTAAAACTTACTCCTTACTCAAAAGTGGTGTGTTAGGGGATAGAGAAGTTGAATCCAAGAATGATGTTGAGGAGGGGGCTCGTGCTTATTGACTTCCAAGCCTTCTATTTTCTAATGAACTACTTAACACAAGGGATATTTTATTAAGGCTATGTGATGAACAAGACACAGTTCAAGGGAGGTAGAGTGGAACCATTAATCCTGTAGTCAAAGAGGTGGCTAAATGTGGTTAGAGAAGTGACATGTGCATATGATCATAAATGAAAAGAAATAATGGAGGGAATATATAAAGTAAAAATGTTGGAGACAGGTTAAAGAGCAGGTCCCAGGACTCTGAGGTGAGAGGGAGCTAGATATTTTCAGAGCAAGAAGAGAGGGTCATGTTTCTGGAACAGTGGGCAAAGGGAAAAGTTGTAAAGACCAAACTTAAGAATCTACAGGACAGACTAAAGAGTTGAGATACAAAGTAAAGGCATAGAAAAACTTTTTTAGTGAAAATACAGCAAAATATTTTTTTTGATACAGAGAAAGAAATGGGCAGTTAGAACCACAAGTAGACATGTCCAGAGAAGAACCTCTCCATCATAGAGTATATAAAAAAATAAAAAGCAAAGAAGTTATACTGAAGGGTTTTAAAGGAAAACAATTTGTTGACAAAGGCAAACACATGAGAACAGCATCATCTCTGTCATCAGCAACCCCCCAAAAATGAAGAAAGCATGGAATGATACCTCCCTAAACCTGAAAGCAAATAACTGACAACCAAGTTTGCTATGTATATGAAGGCTGTATTTTTAAATTAACATTACGAGGATATTTCAAGATAAGGACATACTAAGGCAGTTCATGAATGCTTAATTGAAAGCTAACACAAAGGAGGAGGAAAGTTTCAATTATTACTGCACAGAAAAGAATAAACTTTATGAGAGGAATAGATGAACAGAAAGCAGTTAGAACAGACTAACAGACTCCATCAAGTCCAATGCAGCATGTCCACAAAACCTTCTGTACTAATTGAAGAGACAGAATAACAAAAGCATTCAAACCACTCTCTAAGACACCCTACATATTACAGGAATTAGCAAATATCTCTCAATAATAAGCTTACATGTAAACAGCCTCAGTTTACCAACAATGAGACATAGACGAGGTGACTTAAAAAATAAGTCCCAGCTCTCTTGTCTCTAAGAAACATATCTCACATGCAAATATAGACAAAGACAAAAAGAGAAAAATATGTAAGTTTATGGTTCAAGCAAATGGAAGCCCCAAATATCAACATGGCAGTCTAAACAAGACCTTACGGATGACACCAGGAGACATGGAAACGTATTAGAAGGAAAGGTTATGAGACCTCAAACCTAGACAAAGCTACAGGAAAGTAAGGAATACTGAGAATGGAAGCAAGTCTTCCCCAGAAAAGAGCACATCGATTTGTTGTCCAGTAACAAAGTGTTAGCCCCGAAAGCGTATACATACAAGTCACATTACACAGACTGAGCAGACTGTACTTACATACTTAGCAATACACACACACACACATACATACATACATACACACATACATAACACATACACATGCAATACACACAACAACAACAAAGAAGAAAGGATATGAATTTGATAAGAGAGTAGGGTACAAGCAAAGGTCTAGAGGAAAGAAAGGGAAGGGGAAATGATGAAATTACATTATGAAATAAAAAATAAAATAAGTAAATAATAAAAATCAACAAATAAATTACATACAGATCAAAGAGACTTAAGAGATATCTATTCACTCTGCCCTCCAAGAGATGCAAAATATGCATTATTCTTAGCAACTAAGACTTTTTCAAAAATACATCATAGTCTAGGCTACAGAGCAACTCTTAAAAATACAAAGGAACCAGAATAATTCATTTGATATTATTATATCATAGTGGAAGAAAACTAGAAATTAATAGCAAGAGCAAATATATAGTTATTTGGAGACTGAACAATATACTTTTGAATAAACAATAGATCATTAAAGAAATCAAGAAAAATTAAATTTTTCTTGAATCAAATGAAAATGAAAACATAACTTACTGGAACTGTGGGACACAGCTAAAGCAGTACTAAGAGGAAAGTTTATAGTTATAAGTACTTATATGAAAAACCAGTGGATATTTCAAATAACCTAATGAAGAACTCCAGAGATGTAAATAATAGAAATAAGTTAACCTCCAAATGCAGCAGGTGGTGAGAAATAAGAAAGTTCAGAGCAGAAACTAATGAATTGGCTCAAAATTGATTCTTATAAAGGATCAACAAGATTGACAAAGTCCTAATCAAAATAACCAAAAGAAAGGAAAAAGACCCAAATTAACAAAATTAGAGATGAAAATAAAGATGCTATGATATACTCCAATAAAATCCAGGGACTTTTAAAGAATAGTTTGAAAATGTATGTTCCAATCTAAAAAAAAACAAAAAACAAAAAACAAAAACCAAAAAACTGATAAATTACTAGACACATATGTCCTACCAAAATTAAATAAAAAAGATATAAAGAAAACCTTGAAAAGATTCACTGATAAATTCTACCAAACCTTTAAGGAAAAAATAAGATTAATATTTCTCAAGCTGTTCCGCAAAATGAAAAGGGAAAACACACTGTTAAATCCATCCCATGAGACCAGGATTATCCTGGTATCCAAAGACGATGAGAACATAACAACAACAACAAAAAACAAATAAACAAAAAACTGTAAACCAATTATCCTGATGAACATGGACACAAAACATGTCAATAAAATACTTACAAATTGCATTCAGGAACACACAAAGAAGATGATAAACCATGACCATGTTCGTTCTATCCCACAGATTCAAAATAGGCCCAATATATGCAAATTAATATACATGATACAACATATAACTACTGTAATGGACAGAAATCACATGATCATCGCAAGAGATTTAAAAAAGAAAAAAGGGCCAATGACAAAGTTCATTAGAAAAACCCTGAAGAAATTAAGAGTATAATGAATCCTGAACAGAACACCAACAGCACAGGCTCTAAGATCAAAAATTAATAAATGGGGCCTCATGAAACTGAAAAGCTTCTGTTAAGCAAAGGACATGGTCATCAGTGTCAAAATGACAGCCTACCGACTGGGAAAAGATCTTCATCAACCCTACATCTGACAAAGGGCTAAATATCCAGAATATATAAAGATCTAAAGAAGTTAAACATCAACAAACAAAGTAATCCAATTTAAAAAATGGGGTACAGAGCTAAACAGAGAAGTCCCAACAGAGGAATAGCGAATGGCAGAGAAACAAAGAAATGCTCAACTCTAGAGTGCAGAGAATCTAATGAAAGAGGGGGGAGATAGAAAGACCTGGAAGCTCCACAAAGAGAGCAACAGAACCCAAAAATCTGGGCACAGGGGTCTCTTCTGAGACTGATACTCCAACCAAGGACCATTCATGGAAATAACCTAGAACCCCTGCACAGATGTAGCCCATGGCAAATCAGTGTCCAGGTGGACTGTCTCTTACATGAACTCAGTGGATGGCTCTTTGAACACCTCCTTCTGAGGTGGGGAACAGCCTTACCAGGCCACAAAGGAAAACAGTGCAGTCAGTCCTGATGAGACCTGATAGGCTAGGGTCAGAGGGAAGGGAAGAAGGACCTCCCCTATCAGTGGACTTGGGGAGGGGTATGGGAGGAGATGAGGGAGAAAGAGTGGGATTGGGAGGGAACAAGGGACTACAGCTGAAGTACAAAGTGAATAAACTGAAATTAATAAAAAATAAAGAAAGAAATTTAAGAAAAAGAAAAAAATGCTCAATGTCCTATCAAAACGACCTTGAGATTCCATCTCGCACTCATCAAGATGACTAAGATCAAAAACTCAAGGGATGAAACATGCTGGAGAAGTTGTGGAGAAAGGTAAACCCTCCTTCATTGCTACTGGGAATGTAACCTTGTATAATCACCTTGGAAATAAATCTGGTGCTTTCTTAGAAAATTAGAAATAGTGCTACCTCAAGATCCAGCTATCCCACTCCTGGGCGTATACCCAAAAGATGCTCAACCATACAAGGATATTAACCCAACTATGTTCACAGCAGCTTTATTCATAATAGCCAGAATCTAGAAACAACCTAGATGTCTCTCAACTGAAGAATGGACACAGCAATTGTGGTACATTTACACAATGCAATACTACTCAGCAATTAAAAACAAGAAAATCATGAAATTTTCAGGCAAATGGTGGGAACTAGAAAAGATCATCGTGAGTGAGGTAACCCAGAAGCAGAAAGACACACAAGGAATATACTCATTTATAAGTGGATATTAGACATATAATATAGGATAAACATACTAAAACCTATAGTCCTACAGAAGCTAAACAACAAGGAGGATCCTAGCGAAAAGGCTTAATACTCATTCAGAAGGGTAAACAAGATAGACATGTAAAGTAGGAGAAGACAGGGAAGAGGACAGGAGCCTTCCAAAGGGGGCCTCTGAAAGACTCTACCCATGAGGGTATCAAAGCAAATGCTGAGACTCATAGCCAAACTTTGGGCAGAGTGCAGGGAATTTTATGGAAGAAGGGGAAGATAGAAAGACCTGGAAGGGACAGGGACTCTACAAGGAGACCAACAGAGCCAAAAAAATCTGGACACAGGTAGTCTTGCAGAAGCTGATGAATCAACCAAAGACCTGCATGGAGAGGCCCTAGATACCTGCTTACATGCAGCCTATGGGCAGCTCAGTCTTCATGTGCCTTCCCAAGTAAGGGGAGCAGAGACAGTCACTGGCATGAATTTGGCATGAACTTGGTTACCTGCTCTTTGATCACCTCCCCCTGGCAAGGTGGCCTTACTAGGCCACAGAGAAAGAGGATCCAGACAGTCCTGATGAAACCTAAAAGGCTAGGGTCAGAAGTAGGGAGAAGGACCTCCTTTATCAGTGGACTAGGGAAGGGACATAGCAGGGGTGGGAGGAAGATGGAAGAAGGGTGAGGCCAGGAGGAGATGAGGGAGGGAGCTATAGTCAGGATACAAAGTAAATAGATTATAATAGTTACGTCTTCAAAGAACTAGAAAAAAATCAAGGTAAAATGCACATATAAGTAAAAAAACAAAACAAAAATAAAAAAAAACCTTGAATAGTCAAAGCAATTCTTAGCAAACAGAACAAATTTGAAGCTATCACAATACCTAATTATAAAGTATAGTTCAAGCCACAGCAAGAAATACTGCGTGGAATTATCAAATATGAGCCAGATATAAAGCCACACAGCTACAGCCACCTAATTTGTGACAAAGATGCAAAATATATCCAATGCTAAAATAAAATAACCACAGTTTCAACAAATAGTCCGGGGCGAGTTGGCATCCATATGAAGAAGCATAGAATTGTTCGCAGATATCTAACAAACTGGACAAAATGGAAGTTTCTTACAAAAGTCAATTCAGGATAGAGTTGATGGATGGCAGAAAACTCTGAAACTGCTAAAGTAAAATTTAGATAAAACACTTTAAGATATGAGCATGATAAAGAACTTGACTTAATCAAAGTACAGATGAAAGGAGGTGCTATAGCTGATTCTCAGGAAATCCAGAGGACCATGGAGTAACTGAAAGTTCTGCATGAAATGGTTATATCCCTAGACAATATGCTTTACCAAAATGAAATCAAGAAAACATGAAGAATTTTCTGAAAGGGTCTCTAATTTCACAGAAAATAATTCCAAATATTAACAAATGGAAGTTAAACAGCATCTGCATAGCGAAGCAAATAATTATAAGAATGAAGACATAATCTGCAGAACTAGAGAATATCTGTGTTAACTATACATCAGAATGAGAATGTTACCTAGAGTACATAAAGAAAGGTAAAAATTAGATAACAAACGTCCAAAACCCAATCATCCTATAACAAATGGACAACTGAAATAAATAGACCTTTTTAAAGAAAAAGTACAAGTGACCAATTAATAGTTTTAAACATATTCAACACCTTTAAGCTATAGGAGAAACAGTATTAAAATTTACTTGGAATCTATCTCACCCTAATAAAAATGGTTAGTATCAAGAAAATAAACCTTACACCCATCAGAATGGCCAAGATAAAAAACTCAAGTGACAACACATGCTGGAGAGGTTGGGGAGAAAGGGAACCCTTCTCCACTGCTGGTGGGAATGTAAACTTGTACATCCACTCTGGAAAGCAATCTGGCGCTTTCTCAGACAACTAGGAATAGCACTTCCTCAAGATCCAGCCATACCACTCCTAGGCATATATCCAAAAGAGGCTCAAGTACACAAACAGGACATTTGCTCAACCATGTTTGTAGCAGCTTTATTTGTAATAGCCAGAAGCTGGAAACAACCCAGATGCCCCTCAACTGAAGAATGGATGCAGAAATTGTGGTACATCTATACAATGGAGTATTACTCAGCAATGAAAAATAAGGAAATCATGAAATTTGCAGGTAAATGGTGGGACCTGGAAAGGATCATCCTGAGTGAGGTATCCCAGAAGCAAAAAGACACACATGGTATATACTCACTCATATAGACATACAATAGACATACAATGTAGGACAAACCCACTAAAATCTATGCATCTAAAGAAACCAAGCAGGAGAGAGGACCCTAACTAAAATGTTCAATCCCCACCTGAAAGGCAAAGAGGATGGACATCAGAAGAAGAAGAAAACAGGAAACAACCTAGAAACCTGCTACAGAGGGCCTCTGAAAGCCAGAAGAAAACAGGAAACAAACTAGGAACCTAACACAGAGGGCCTCTGAAAGCCTCTGACCTGCAGACTATCAGAGCAGATGCTGAGCCTGATGGCCAACTGTCAGGCAAAGTGAATGGAATTTTATGTAAGAAGTGGGAAATAGTAAGAGCTGGAGAGGACAGGAACTCCACAAGGAGAGCAACAGAACAAGAAAATTTGAACACAACCAAGGAGTATTCATGGAGATAACCTAGAACCCCTGCACAGATGTAGCCCATGGCAGGTCAGTGTCCAAGTGGGTTACCTAGTAATGGGAAGAGGGACTGCCTCTGACATAATCTGATTGGCCTGCTCTTTGATCACCTCCCCCTGAGGGCGGAGCAGCCCTACCAGGCCACAGAAGAGGACAATGCAGCCACTTTTGAGAGGACTGATAGACTAAGATCAGAAAGGAGAGGAGAACCTCTCCTATCAGTGGACTTGGGGAGGGGCATCCATGCAGAAACGGGAGGGAGGGTGGGATCAGGAGGGGAGAAGGGAGGGGCTTATGGGGGGATACAAAATGAATAAAGTGAAATTAATAAAAAATAAAAAAGTTAAAAAAAAGAAAATAAATGAAATAAATACTGGTAAGGACTTGTGAGAAAGGACCATTTATCTACCTCCTGAGGCAATGGAAAGTGATGCAGTCTCTACGGCAGGCTCCTCAAAACAACTAAATGTTGAACAGCCTTGAGACCCAGTCATACCAGTCCTGGGTGTATATGCTAAGAACCCCAGAGGCACATGCCCATCCATTTTTGTTGTTGTACTATTAACAATAGCTGAGAAATGGGAGAAGCCTAAATGTCCCCACCCACAGACAAGTGGATAACAAGTGTGAGGAACCTGTACACAGTGGAATGGTATTTGGATCTAAAGAAAAATGAAGTTATGATATCTTCAGAGAAATGGGTAGACTTAAGTGATTTGCTCAGACTCAGCAAGACAAATACTGTATGCTTTTCTTTGTGTGTAAAGCCTAGATTTCAATTTCCATGTCTATTTACATGAGGGGGTCTGTAGATGGTGAAAGTAGAAAGGGACCAAGGGAAAAGATATCCTAAGGGAGGAGGAGATGCTATTAGAACACACATATTATGAAGAAGTGAGTCTATTAGGAGAAAAAGAACCAATAAGAGGGGAGTGGGGCACTGGAGTAGGGGATGAAGGAGAAAGACATATACACCCCAAATGCCACAATGGAACCCACCCCTGTGCATGCTACCTTCAACAAGTAATTTTAAAAGACTCTAGGAAAAATGATAAATGGGAGCCTCTTACTCCTTGGACTTTGGGAAATATTTTTGTCTTTTCTCTCTAATTTGACTAATTGAAAACTAGAAATCCTACAGGCTGTAATTACTGAATACACATTATTTTTATGGTAAATATGGAATAATTGCCAGAACAGACAGAAAACTTAGAGAATATCAAATGTGAAATTAGATTGGTAATCAAGAAAAAAAAAAAACTCGGGATTTTCAATGCTTAGAAATTGTGCAACACACTTCTACAAAGTCTACAGGTTGAAGATAATAAAATGGAAATTGAAAAACATTTTTAACTAGATAATAAAAAATACTATATATCAAAATGTATGGGAGACAGCTCAAGTAGTGCTCAGACCTGAATGTATAGCTTTAAACATAGAGAAGAGTAAACAGGAATGAAAACTGATACCTAATGCTTCTATCTCAATAACCTCCAAGTGTTTTGATAAACACTCAACAAAAATGGTTGGGGAAGACTATGGCACGGGCCTGAACCCAAGCAAAGGAAGAGGGGACAGAGATGCTCAGAGGAACATCCTAATTAAATCAAACATTGATTCTTTTTAAAAGATGGATAAATTGTAAACTCCAAGCAAAAGTGATTAAGGAAGGAAGGGAGGAAGAGATAGAGGGAGAGAGGGAGGAAGAAAGGAAAGAAGGAAGGAAGGAAATAAGAAAGGAAGGCGGGAAGAAGGAAGGAAGAAAGGAAGACAGAACCAGGAGCAATGGGCATAGCCTTGGACAGGGAGCCACCAGTGTCAGGATATAAAAAGCTTATACCATGGCAGCTCACACAGACATTAAAAATATTATAATGGGCTGTTTTGGATAACTTTTGCCAATAAATTCAACAACTTAGATGAAACAGATAAATCCCTTGTAAATACAAGCTATCCAAACTATCACAAGAATAAATAAGAAATCTGTTAAAGAAACTCAGCTTTTAATTAAAAAAAAAAAAATCTTCCCACAAAGAATCTTTTGGCCCAGATGGTTTCATGAGTACTCTGTTTCAAACATTCAAGAAGAAATAACAGCAAACTTATATAACATAAACTTGGGGGTTTAAAGAAAAGAAAACTTTTTTAGTTCACTTTATGAGGTCACAATAACCCCAGCACCAAAACATCACAAAACCATTACAAGAAAAGAAAACTACAGGCCAGGCTCTCTCATAAACACAAAGATAATAATATTGGCCACCAAGTGCATTTCTCTTAAGCTAGACATTTGTTTCAGTAAGTCAACACAGGAATGACTTGTAAGTGACCTGAGACACCTTTGATGGTCAAAGAAAAGATTCAAGAAAGGCAAGCTTTCTTCAAGCTTTTGCATTAAGGAGGCCTATCCTGTGTCTGATAATTCCAAGAAATACATTTGCATCCCTAAAAGGAAGATCATTAGAATTCCTTTCTTGGATGAAACCCATCCTTTGGTCCAAAATGAAGAGAATAAAATGATCTCAGCCTAACTTACTTTACACCATCTGCATGACAAGTATCTGTTGACACAACTGATAACGACAGAGACCATTCCTTATTGTAGGGGAACAAATTGCAATGAAAATATACAATCACACATTAGGACACATTTGTATACAAGAGATGTGTGTAACCATTTGGCATCACATCTTAATGACAAACAATGACTTTATTAGACAACCCACAGCAATGTCCCATCTCAAGTTATTCTCATATAATGAACTGTTGGATCAAGAAATACTAGACCAATGTTATCTTTCATTTTCACCCTTTCAAATATTTTACTGTGCTATTTTATTAGTCTCAACATTCCTTAAATGTGTCTACCTTGTGTGGCTATGTTGGCACAGGTACCAGTCAGGCAAAACCACCAGTAACATACCCAGAGAATCAAGCTAGCCTTGTTGTTTTTCTAAGTTGACCAAACATTTTAAATGTTTATTAATGGTCATCTGAAGTTGCCACAGACCAAAATTCTCAGAGCAGAGTACCCAAACCAGCAACATGAGCTTTACATATAACCAGCTAGAAATACAAGATCTTTAAACTAGGCCCATTATATTAGAGTATGGTCAGAAATGCAACAATTGGAGCTTTAGTCTATTTTTCTGGGTAATATAGTGTTTCCTAAAGACTGAGAATCACTGAGGGCCAATGTCATCCCTCTACTTGCCACTCTAGCTTTGTGTCTTGCAACAAGAATGATATGTGTATGCCCATGTGAAATACATTTCCTAAGACATAAGTGCCAAATAAACAAAGAAAAGCTAGGAGAAAATAAAATGTTTCCATAATTTGAGGTCTTTAATGATAGAAAGTCAATGACTATTGTTGAGTTTTTGGTTGTGACATAGATAAAATTGGATGGGCTTGGATCCAACTTGTGGAGACCTTAGTGTCAGCACTCACTTTCTCACTGAAGGACCTTTATCACAACACAGGTGGGTAGGAGTGATATACCATGCTCTACCATGCCGTACAACTGAGCAACAGAAAATCTGTTAAAAAGAAAAAAAGCCTAGATATGAAACCTACCACCTTCTTATTAACTACGAGGCCTCACGTAAGTATCAATCTTCTGCTCTAATTTCTTCATACGTCCTTTTATTTCACAGGCTGGGAGGTTTAAATGGATGGGTATAATATGTATGCATAATCATATATAATACATGCATTTTTTGTGAATGAATGGTATGAAAAAATACATATTTATGTAGAATATTCTTGGTCTAGGGCTTGGAATTCAGTAAAACCTAATAAGTATTAGCAGTTGTTACTGGCGGGTTTAATGAAATTATGGAAATATTAGCCTGAGTCAATGACAAAACTGCCAGAGGATCCTAACATGCCCAGGACCCTCTCTGCTTCGTCTTCTTTGTTAATCGTTCACTTTTTACAAAAGAACCCGTTATTGATATTTCATAAATGTATACAATTAAATAGTGTCCTATTCAACCCCATTTTCCATTTCTAGCTGTGTATCTCCCTAACATGTTTTCCTTCCTCTTCATTGTCATCATTGTAGTTGTCACGGCCATACTATCCACTGAGACCAAATATGCACACAGGTGCAGCACATTCAATAGAGCACGGGAAACCTACTGCTATCAACCTTCCTTAAGAAATATTGATTTCCCCCTCTCTGTTCTGGTTAGCCTTAACTGTCAACTTGACACAGGCTAGACTCATCTAAAGGAAAGATTCGATTGAAGAATTGCCTGGATCACATTGGCCAGTGGGCACACCTATGGAAGATGATGTTGATATTACTAGAAGTGGGAGGGTGGTCCACTGGGGGAGGTCTCATCCCCCTGAGCAGACAGTGCTAAACTGTTTAAGAAAGTTGGCTAACCATGAGCCTGGGAGTGAGGCAGCAAGCAGCATCCCTCCATGGTTTCTCCTTCAAGTTACTGCTTGATTTCTTGCCCTGAGTTCCTTAATGATGAGCTGGAAGTATAAGGCAGATGGATCCTTTCCTTCCCTAAGTTGCTTTCTGTTAATGTGTTTCATCACAGCAACAGAAAAAAAGCCAGAATCCTCCCCCAGCAGCTACCAACTGCCATTAGTGCCTCAGTAAGGGTGGGTTCTAGAGAGCACCTCCCAATGTATGAATTCGGTTGGTTTGAACTTCTTTGGGTCTCTGGGAGATAACCACAGCAGCTATGAATTTACCCTCAATCCTTTGAAAGATAGGACTAACTTCTTTCATGGGGAATGGGACACCAACACCACATTTATCTGGGTTTGCAGTTTCACCCCTTTGTGACTAGAGATGTTCCAATTAAAACATTCAAAGGGGAAGAGCTGCCCTCTGTGAGCCATTTCCCTTCTTGGGACAGATTTAGCTGACAGGAGAGCATGCCTGGTCATCCATCCACTATCCAAGCCAGCAGCAGTCTATTCAGACTTCTGCTAAGAATTTATACCTTTGATGGTAAATCTGAGCAGTCTTCCCAAGTCTTCTGGCCCAGGAGAAGTAACCAACCATGCTGTTCTTTTCCTGTTGTGGCTGTCACTCTGACCATTTCACAATCTGGTTCTTAATGACTGTCCCATCTTTCATGGCTTTTGTTGTTTGACCCGGGCTAAAAACAGGACGTGTTTATCTTGCCTGACAAAGTACCCATGGCAGAAAGGCTTAGAGCACTTGAGTACTGTACTTTCTCCCCTCCACATGGGGCTGTAATTATAATTTAACTGTCTGGGTCTAACTTAAGGTGAGGAAAAGATATATTAAGTTTACACACATGTTATTTGCCTGTCCCTACCCACAGCCCTTAGTCTTCACATTTCATATGCAACCACCCTCTGTGGGAGGGGTGTATGTGTATGTGTGGGTGGGTGTGTATGTGTGTGTACCACCTTCTATAGGAGGGGTGTGGGTTGTGTGTCTGTGTGTGTGCAAGTGTGTGCAGACACACACACACAGTTATGTTACAGTTCTCATTTCACGAAGTTTATGCAAAAACCAAACACCTGGGTTGAGATTTTCCTAAAGGAGTCATCTGAAGTAGGTACTTCATGCCAAAATGTCACAAAGATTTATGTGCTTTCATTTGCGCATTAAATTGAGGACAGGTGGAGAATGCTCTAGCCTGAGAAAAACTGATAGCTCCTTTCTTCCTTAGAAGACTATGTTATGACTACTGCTGCTCTTGATTGAGAAAGAAAAAGAAAAGGAAAGAAAGAAAGAAAGAAAGAAAGAAAGAAAGAAAGAAAGAAAGAAAGAAAGAAAGAAAGAAAGAAAACAGGCTTATGATTGAAAAGTAGTATTTTAATAGTCTACTAATTATCTCTATGATCACATTTCTCACAAGCGGGGACCCAAGGTGAGTCCTAGCTCAAACCCAGGAGGCAATCCTGTACCCACAGAGCCAGTAAACAGCTGGCCTTCTCTCGTGGTCATGGGAAGATCTGGGACCGCAACACCGTCTACTGAAATGTCTTGCAATGGAGTCAGCTCCACATGTGTAACCACTCACTGTTTAATTTGGTTCCTGTCTCAGACACCTGTCTGGGACCCAACACACTTGGTAGGTTGCTGCTCTACAGCCAGCCCCTCCCCCATCTTGAAACAGGCCATTCCGTAAGCTGGACCTTTGTCTGCAATAAGAGTGTGAATGTGCATGTCAGAAAGCGAGGTATGGTCAGAGGAACGGGTGTGCCAGGCTTTTCACACTGGAAAGGAGAGCTACATGTGGAAAGCCAGGTGGGCACAATCCCCTTTCTCGCCAGAGGTATGCTACATATAGTGAAATCACTCTGTACATTTTACCCCTTTGAGATCCAAGCAGAGCTTTTGAATCAAATATTTATCAAACCATCGACTGAGTTGTAAACGCTAGAATCGGATATGTGAAAAGCAGAGCTACGTTCATTCACACTGAGGAACAATAGATGTACAATTAGTCCTTGCTGTTTATGGTCTCACTCAATTCTAAGCTCAAGAAGGAAATTTGAATCCTCCCAATGATTTCTGAACTTTCCTTGGGTAGGCAATTATAACAATTGTCATGACCTGTTTATCATTTAAAATGACCCAGGAATGAAATAATCAGAGAGTCAGAAATGCTGAGATCACTATGGCAAAAGCTTTTCAAAAAAGTAGTTCATCATCCCCAGAAACTTTTGCATGAGTTTATTAAGCAACTTGGTGTGTGATACAAACATGATTGTTAATGAGATGGCTGGAGGGAGATGGAGAAAGAGAAGCATTTTATAGATTCAGATAAATGTCCATGGTTCAGTAAATGCTTGCTTTTTAAGGTTAAATCCCCAAGGAACCAGCAACATGGAACCGGACACAACCTCTAATTTTTTCTATGTTATGATAGTATGCTATCTTGAACATAGACTAAAGATTGCTGTGTTATAGCCACAATGGCACTGGGAGAAGGCCACATTTGATTTTGAGACTATATGCACTCCCCTTGTATTATACTTGAGCTGAAGCTCTAATATAAATTCCACTGATTGATGCAAATGATTCAAGGTTATTTTGTCATTGAAAAAAAAAAGAATAATTCTATTCAGTATTCTGTATGTGTGTGCGCCTATGCACTTGTGTGTGTGTCCAATATTTCATTTTGGTTTTGTGGTAGGCACCTTGCACAGGGTAGGCAGGTGGTCTGACACTGGGATATGCCACCTATCTCACCATAGCTTTATAAAGGATGTTTCAAGTGAGAGCTCTAATCTAAATTCACATAGCTCCATTTACTTGGAGTTGATCTAATACTAGCATACAAATAATTACTTACATATGTCAGTGGATGGGTGGGCAATGCAATACCCTCTAGTGGACACTAGCAGTGCAGGTCATCTAGTTGGGTTAAGATGTTTGGCTCCATACTTGACATTCCCACTGTAGCGTCAATCTCCCTATATGTACATGCAGGTCTCCTAGAAATTGACAATCAGACACAGGTCCTGTTCACCCTAAGCCAGATCTCTAGCTGAACCCATGAACCTATGTGTGACCACTTTTGTCCCATCTATAAGGCTTGCTTTCTCTACTCTTCCCCTCCTATCACAACATTTCAGGTATCCGTTTTCTGTTGGGTTTTTTTAATCTGGATAGGCTATATATAAAACACATTGTTCATGGGTGTCTTAGTTGGGGTTTCTTTTCTGCAATTAAACACCATGACCAAAAAGCAATCTGAGGAGACAGGGGTTTTTTGGGCTTATACTTCCTTGTCGTAGTTCATCAAGGGAGTCAGGACAGGAACTCAAGCAGGGCAGGAACCTAGCAACAGGAGCTGATGCAGAGGCCACAGAGAAGCACTACCTATTGGCCTGCTTCTCATGCTTGCTCAGCCTGCTTTCTTATAGAACCAAGGACTGTCAGCCCAGGGGCGGAGCCACCCGCAATGGGCTGGGCCCCCCTTCATAAATCACTAATTTAAAAAATTATCTATAGTTTGGCCCACAGCCCGGTCTTCCAGAGGCATTTTCTCAATGAAGGTTTCCTCCTCTCAGATGACTATAGTTTGTGTCAAGTTGACATACATCTAGCTAGTACAGGAGAGGATTGGTCAGTGTTTCTGAGTGTCTTCACCTAGAGTTCCACAATGGCCAGTAGATCCAGAGAACCAATCTCCATCAGAATATCTGAGAGAAAATTCACTGTGGCTCTTCTAGAGGGCACTTTTCTTTCCATGGTGGTACCAAAAATACCCTGGCTCCAACCTCTGGAACACAGAGCTAGCCCAACTACCTTTGGTTGGCAACAAAATCTGCTGTGACTTCAGGTAATTAAAACAAAAAGTAAGCAAACACTGGCTGTGTCACTGGGCACTGTTCCAAGCACCCCATACTAATTGAGACTTAATTCTTACAGCAATCTTACCATTCTACTCTCTTCACTATGAAAGAAACTGGGACACACAGAGTGGTAGTTTTTTGGTGGTGATTGTTATTGTTGTTTAGATGTGGTGCTGGTGGTGGTAATGGTGGTTGTGGTGATGGCGAGAGTTTTGTTTGGTAATGATCACACAGCCTGTAAAGAGAGAAATTAGAACTCAAATCGCAGCTCTAGATTGAAGATCTCACTGCATGATACCACTTTGCATGAGAAAATATATACCTCATAAATAACAAACATGCATGTTACTTTAGAGATATTGACCAACATTTCCATTTCTCTTACTCATGTGAATCTGTACCCTAAAATACTGGAAATTCCCCCAATTATATTCCCTTCCAGAGAATATAATTCCTAGACTGCCTTTCTCTAAGGAAGGCCAAAAGCTAGAGTTAACCCCACCTTTCATGGATGTAGTATAGACAGAGCAGGGCTCTGTCCCAGGACCCACTCGACTGATGGAAGCAGAGTATAGAATAGGAGGAAGCTAGATTAGCTTTGAGGTTTAGAATACAGTAATTATTGCTCAGTATTGTGCTCTAGGCTAATTAAATAAATCCTAGTCTGGTTGTGCATTACTTGGGTATATAACTGGTTAGAGAGTAACTGCTACTTTACTAAAAATAAAAATCAATATTAAATATTAGTAATCACTCTACATCAGAGTTTAAGAAGAAAGCTGAAAGGTTGCTCATATTCTTTGTTCAGACAGGCAGAAGCTGCTATGGATTTAGCACAAAGGAAAGTCACTGAAGGTCACTCTTTTGTCTCCACCAACAGAACATGGTACCAAGAGGCTGCATATGTGGGGACTGGCTGGAGGTAAACAGATAGGAAGAAAGCTCCAGAAGTCAAGAATATGAAGACAAGAGAAATGCTTCTTGATTCCCACTCAGTTATAGCTGAAGATAGAATGGCACAACCAATGGTTGCTGTCCACAGAGAACATGATAACAGTTCCTGGTGGGTACTCTTTTAGCCCACCTTCATGCCAGTATCTGACTGTGGGCATTGAAATATGCATTGTCAGAGTTTAGCTCTAAGGTCAACAAGGCAAACCTGTTTTTTTTAAAATCCCTGTCTCCACCAGAGTAGAACAAAGATGAAACTCCATCAGCAGGTGCAGCACAGTAAATCCCCCCTTCAGGATGGAAGGAGATCTCTGCCCCTGCAGCAGTAAACCAACCACAGCTTGCTTGACTATAAGGGCATATTTTTCGAACAAGATAGATTTTCATGTAGCATAATTGCCTTCAATGTAGGTAGACATTTATGCTAACAAATACACTAGAAACAGCTTGAAAAGGGAACATTGGATTCCAATATCCCACCTCATGCCAAGATAAGCAGGATAAAAGGGGTGTTCTCCTAAGATGACCTGGTGGGTATGGCCCCATCGGCCAAAAGAAGCATATATAGGAAGAAATCCTCTCCTCCCCACTCAAGCAGGGCTAGTGTTCAATTATTATACATTTGGGATGCTGCACCAGCCAGGAAAACTTCTAACTGGTTGGAGACCAAGTATTTTTCTTCCTGTTTTTTTTTTTCTCCCAAGTATTCTTCTCCTAAAGTTTTTACAGTCCCCTTCACTGAATGTTTATAGGGACTCACACACATGGAGCTTCACACACACACACACACACACACACACACACACATACACACCTCCACATCACAGCACAGACATTGTTCTGGGCTCCCTAGAGTGCGTGGTGCATTTATTTATCCTCCAAAGCCTGGCTCAAGTCCCATCTCTTCTGGGCCAACTCTGATTTTCTTCAAACAGACACCATCTCTCCTTCACCTTCTGTCTTCCCTTTCCTTACACTCTGCCTTTTATTGCTGTTGATTGAAGACCCAATGTCCCATCTGGGGGAGCTGGGGGATTGTGGGGGAGCTCACAGATCTTAATGGTTCCAGCTTTCCAAAGTATTCAAGTGCAGCTTTTCACAAGGTCAATATCATCAAATGTTTCCCTGGAAAATAAAATAACCCATGAATGAATGGAGCCATGAAATTGCATATTCGGGATGAAGGGAATGTGAGAACACTAACTGCAGGCTTTACCTCTGAGGAGTTCATGTACTCAAACCATTCTTGTCTGTAGCCTCTGGGCTCTCCTTACAATTCCTTAGCCCAGCCCTCCTTTTTAAGAAGGGCAGGAACTTTACCAAATGGGAAGAAAGGATGAAACTTGGAACTTGGATTTTACTCTAGACTGATGGCATTGAGTCAAGAGCCTATCAGATCAGTTTTGTCTTATCTTTACAGAAAAGACAGTACAAAGATTTCTTGCTGATTCCCAGGCCCTGCCATGGTTTGAATATGGAGGGTCCACCATGTTTGAGGGCTCAGTTTACAAGGTGTGGTACACTGGAAGCTTCGTGAGGCAGGGACTTGTAGGAAGACTGTGCCATGAAGGCTGTAAGTTATTCTTCATGGGACCCTTTGAGTTCTTGGCCCCACCTAGCCTTTATCAAGAATGTGACCTTGAGTGTGACAACTTGCTTCTATAGATGCTCCTACCGGGAGGTGCTGCCATCTGCTGCCCACCCAGAAGTCAAACCAACAGGACTAGAAACCGATAAAACTGTTAGGTAAATAACCCTTGTCTCTCAGCTGCATCAGATACTTGATTGCAATAATCATTCTCCTTCCTTTCTGCTCCCTGTTCCTCTCCCTCTCACTCATCATTATCCCTCCCTTCCTTTGTTCCTCCATCTCTCCTTTCTTCTCTTTCTCTCTCCTTTCTTTCCTTCTTTTTTTCCTTCCTGTTTTTGGAAACACAGTGTCAAGCTGGTCACCAGCTCACCATGTAGCCATGGATGACCTTGAACTTCTGATTCTCCTGTCACTACCTGCTAAGTGTGCACAACCACACCAAGTTGGAGTGGTGTTGGTGACCGAATCTAGGATTCCACACCTGCCTAGTAGAACCTGACAACTGAATCCTCGGTCCCTCATCATAATTCTATTTCTAATTTCTAAGTTTCCCAATCATCTATTTTCATAGCAATATAACCTCTTCCCTGTTGCTACCTTCCAGACAATTCCTAGACTGCCTTTCTCTAAGGAAGGCCAAAAGCTAGAGGTAACTCCACCTTTCATGGATGTAGTATACACAGAGCAGGGCTCTGACCCAGGACCTTGAGAATTGGTCTCAGAAGTCAAGGTCAAGAGGACAGTCTCTAGAGCGGTGGCAGCCCTGTCTGAACAGGCTGGCCTGGGATGTTTCCCTTATGGACTCTCTCTTGGATCCTCTATCCAGCCCTTCATACAAGCCCCTGTGTTCATGCCTTTTCATCTTCTTCCTTCCGTGATCTTTCCTGCTTCCCCTTTCTCCCTCTATGACCTTTCCAGCTTGCTGTCCCCCCTACATGAAGTTCCCAGGAGACACTTCATTAATTCCCAACACTTCAGCTCACCCAGATCTATTCCACCACTAGCAGACAATACTTTAACCAAGAAGTGCTTTAGGAGGAAATGTTCTACACATACCCTGGTGGCACACATTCTGAGGTGGTTTCAACCACTGCATGAAAGAGCAGAGGAACCGCTGAACGGTCCGGTGATAACTGAAAATCCGTAGGTGAACATGAGCCATGCCTCCTAGGGAACACACTTTCTGCCAGCCTGAGTCTAGTTGCTTTTCAGTGCTACATGGGCAGTTTCTTACAACTGCTTACCCTCTGACTCCAGAGAAAACATTTCTCCTCACATACTCAATAACTACTTCTGTTGTTTTATCAAGGACAAGAAGGTTTTCATATCATGTTGTCATGTGCCAGTCCATTCATTGAAGATAATTGTTTTGTTTCCTTAATGAGACATACTTTCTCACTCAGTCCTCTGGGGAAAGCTCAATTACTGTGACTTAACTACCTTTTGGGGGATATTGAAAATGACTCCATTCAATTGGCTCTTGGTGGGTAAAGTAGCCAAATCAAAGCTTCCAAGTTCCAACCCAAATATTTCTTTTTTTGGTTTTTATACACATAATTACATGTGATTTACAGTGACGCACAAAATTTCCGGAAATGAAAACAGAAATCTTTGCTCAAAATTTTATCCAATCCAGAAAAAATATAAGCGGGCAACAGAAGACAGATGTCACCATCATGGGACATGTGAGGTTGGAAAATGTTTGCTGAGTAAGAGCATCTCTGGCTCGCAAATCTCATAGAGGGTAGAGGCATAAGCTAGACTTCAGCCATGGCCAGGGAAGAAAAGGCTCTTAGAGGGCCTCCAGGGCCTTTATGTTGTTCTTCTGGTAGTCCCATGGTTCAAACCTCCTCCCACAGGCTAACAGTTTGTTGAAGAGCAATAAGAAGCTATGATGAGCAAGCTGGAGATTATAAACTAGGTGGGAGCCAAGCCATGGATGATCTAAGAGAAAACTACAAAGCAAGCAACATGGTAGAAACAGGAGCAGATATTAGGTGCCCCAGGGCCAAGGGATCTGCAGCTAAGTCCTGGGCCTCTAAGGATGTTAAAACGTGGATGGTAGGGGTCATCCTGTGGGCTCATAAGGAATGGTTAAGCAATCGAACACTAAACTGTTTTATGTGAGCTGGACTTGTGAGATGCTAGGATTTTCTCATCCTGAGTAATAATATCTGAGTACAATTATCAGCTCTAAATAGCAAGCTGCTGTTAAAGGAATCTGTGCCAAAATACAAGCGGGGTATTGTGAGGACATCTGGGTAACATCAGTTTCCTTCAGGTGATCCCACACCAGGCAGTTGGTATCCAGTGTCCTTTGGCTTCCGATGTTCAGCCCATGGCCACAGCCTACTCTCTTAGCTCTCAAATTCAGCCTCCATGGAGATGTGCCTAGAGACTCAAATAATCCCCACTTTTCTATAATTGTCACTCAGGGGTCAAATATGGTGGGCCTCTTGCTTTTATAAATAAAGTTTTGTTAGTATGCAAACATAACCCTTCATTTATACATACATGACCTTGTGATTGCTTCTACCTTGAAATGGCAGGATCAAGTAACTATAATAATAGTCATAACCTACAAAGTCAAGACTAGTTCTTCATTCTCTGGCCATTAATTGTAAGGGGATTTTTGACCCCTCTTCAGTAGATCCCACATATATGTAACTATTTTTCTTTACGTTCTTCTTATTTGCAATCAGACTTATAGGTCCAGACACGCAAGGACCTTGCCTATAATGTTCAAGGTTTATCCTCAGCATCTAGCTCATTGCCTGGCACAGATGTCACATGGCCCTGCGCTAGGCAGGGATGCTTAAGCCATAATCCAGGTGGAAATGCTGAGGGAACCGCACCTGTGCTAAAAGGGCCTCCCCAGAAATAAGAAGCCATGTGTCTTGGTTTAGACTTGTTTGCTTCTTTATTTAGTTATTTATAATCATACCTTTATGTAGGTAGTATCTGTATGCACCTGAGTGCAGATGCCTGTGGAAGCTAAGGGGTTTAGATCCCCTTAAGCCTGACTTACAGATAGCAATGAGCTACCTTATGCCGGTTCTGGGAACTGAACTCAGGTCCTCTGCAGTAACAGTAAATGTTTTTAGCCACTGAGCCATCTTTCCAGCCCTATTATGTTTGTTTTTTTAATGACATTTATGTGGGGTGGTTGGGTGAGTCTTTCTCTACACTGGAACACAAGTATTAAGAAACCAGCCACCATCTTCCTGTCTTGTTCAGTGTGATGTCATTAGTATCTGATCAGCCCTTGACACTTGTGTTTTGTCAGTGAGCCAGTGAGAGAATGGGCAGCCATCACCTCTGACAACAGCTTCTTGTAACACTGGCCAGGGCTGCACACTGACTGTGAATCCTGCCGTAAGGAACCAGCACAGACCACTTCTCAAAGCAACCTTAGTGGTGTGCCAATTACCACATCACTTCAGACTCCTCTGGCTCTGGTATTCTGAATGTACGTTTGCCCCCTGGGAAACCTATTCTACTGAAGTGGGAAAAAAAAAACATAAAAAACATCTTCCTCCTATGTATTATCATCAGTGAACTTGCCTGGAAGGAGTTTCACTTTCACTAAATCAGGCAAATTTCTCTTTACAGGTGAAATGAGGAGGGAAAAAATGATGGAGAAAAATGGGTCAGAATTTGTACAATATGATGCACTTATTGTTCATGAGGAGCTGCCCCTACCAGTTTCAGCACTGGCACCAATGGATTTCAAATTGAGCTAGTGTTCAAATAACTAGTATGATGCAGAATCAGGTATCCAATTAACCAATATTCAGTAACAGCTGTTAATGATGGAGCTTTAAGTACCTAATTCTAAATCATAGCTCTATCACGAACTAGCCATCTGATCATAGGCAAATTATAGTTGTCATTACTGCTGTTATTGTATCCAATGGTTTCACCCCTCAAAAAACTCCTTGGAGACTTCTTTTCAAATTGCATGGCTGAAAAGTAGGTTAAGACTGGGAATAAGAGATGGATTTGACTCCTCGTAAATACCTCAGGATCTGCTCTCCAAACCTTCTTCAAGCTAGGACTCTTTCTCTATCAAATCTTGCAAGAATTGTACCTTTCAACAACAGCTAGGATTGTGACCATAATATATTAAACAACGGGGACAATGAGCTTGAAATATCAGCAGTTATTCTACATGCACAGAGAAGAAAATCAGAGATTGAAGTTTCTACTAGAACATGAATGCCCTCCCCAGTCAATGGCAGTCAGTCAATTAATCCCAGCAGTCCATTCACTACACAGGAAGTTATGACAGGGCTGAGCCTCTCATGGGAAGGACGGATGGACTGTGCCCAAAGGATGGCTCTCCTTTCCAGGAGCCCTTTCCCTCCAGTGGAAGAGAAAATCACAGCCATGTGTGGCACTCTCTCCTAAAGCGGAGCCCAGCCATGCTCCACAGAACCCGTATTTCTACTGCGCCTGAGGAAAACACATTCCATTTTTTTTTTTTTTTTTTTTTTTTTTTTTTAGTATTTCCTTGTCTTAAAATCTTGGGCAAAGTGATTGACATTAGCACCTTTTCTCCATTCTTCTAGGCCCTCCTAAGTCTCTTTGGCTGCAGTGACACTTCTGGCAAGTGTCCATAAGTGGGGCATAGAAGAAAGAGTCCCGGGCCATATGCCTAATCAGTCTGTATCTCTCATTCATGTTGCCATAAGCCTTTTTTATTAATACATTTAGTCGGTATGAGGATTATGATTAGATACTCCTGTTTCTAAAACTTCATCCTGAGGATAAGGCAAGCAGGAATTTGCTTCCAAAGCAACTTACTGTTGTTACTTTTTAATAATTGAAGGTTTTAGTGCAGTGATTTCTCTTTAAGCTTCCCGATAATCCCAGCAAAATCCACATGTCAGAGAGTGGAGGGCAGCCCTCCTGCCGCACAGCATGTCTGTGCGACAAGAGTGCTGACTGAGTCCCCGCTTGGCTGAAGACTGGTTCAAAACAAGAGAGCAAGCTGCGGGTAAACCAGGGATCCCACACAAATCCTCCTGTGGAACCAGGAAGTGAGCAGCGCGCTGAAAAATGTGCCTGGTTTTCTGCCTCCTTGCCTTTTCCTAGCATCTTAATGTTAGCTTAGGTTGGAGCTCTACATGAATGCAGCAGGAAGGGAACCACAAACTGGAGGCTGAGAAAAGGCCTTCACAGGAGGGCACCAAGATGGGGAAATCTCTTCAGTGCACCGGATAACACCGTGTCACCAAGTCCTCAGAGCCAGATAAATATGGGCAGGGGTGGTTGTGGAGTGGTGGGAATTCCATAAGCAAACACAGACCTGTCTGGGGTATAAACCTAGCAGCACCAAGTTCTTTTCAGGGTTCCTTCCCTGGACAGGCCAGGAGACAGCGCACATTTTCTGAAGGGGCGCTGCTCCCACAGGCAGTCAGAACAGAGATGTCTGTTGCCAGAAACCATTCATCAGACTCCAGAAGAGGCTGTCAGCTCAGCCTCCAGGCCTCCAGCCAACCTGTCAGGATCCAGGCAAGCGGCCAGAGTGTCAGGGGCTGCGGCTGGTAGCCAACCAGGACTTTGATGTCTAAGGGTTGGCCAGCTGGTATGTGAGGGTGGCCCAGAGGCTCTGAAATCATACACCCAGTTTAGAGGGCAGAGGTCCTGAAGCAAGCCAGCCCTGAGAGCATCTCCAATAAAGATGGAGGTACACATCTTATATTGTTAAAGGATTGTTCGAATTATTTCAGTATTTGTTTTGTTAAATTTCCATTACACATGCTTTTCATTACGCAACTCAATTAGTATATAGAAGATTTTTTTTCTCCTTAAAATGTTTAAATGAACGTAATTGTTCAATTTGGAAAGATTACAATGCTTTTATTTAATTAACACTGCAATAAATACATCTCTCTGTAATGAACCCCATACTTTTAGGCCATTAACCATTCAATAAATTTGCAATATGGAAGGTTCTATATGCAGAAGAAGATAAATAAAGCTATTTCACTGAATGTATGAGAGCCATGAGGTTGAGCAGCAAATTACAGCATTTTGCTTCTCATCCCTGAGAGCTACACCTTGATTACAAACATATGCGCCTGCAATAAACACCACACATTTCCATTGCTATTTTGAACACGAGGTGCACTGAACATTAAAGAAAACTTCTAGAGCGTCAATGCTGGGTGCTCTGCATGGCACCTTCCCAATGAAAGGTTCTTCCAACATTTGTTCGAAAGGTTCATCTGTCACATGCCTTAGCAAACCTGGCCTCAGCCTTCCAGGAAAAAAAAAAAAAAATCAACATCTTAGAGCCAGCCTCCTCGAGTCATATCTTCTCCTAGAAGAAGAGCTTCTCCTAGAAGCACAAAATTAAAGCTACCTCCTTCAGTAGATGCTTTGTGATGTAGGACCATTCAAGACAGATCTCACAGCAACACATGACAAAGAGCTCCCAGCCTTGTGTCCATTCTTCTTTCCAACACACATCCATTATAGCTGAAAGTACAGGTTTCTCTATTTGCATATTCTCCTCCTCCACTTCCCACCTTTAGCTCCACCTAGCATGGAGCCCTGGAAGATTGAAGTCCACAACTGGTGGACTTTAAATGAATCTCTGAAAAGCTAATTAGAGCATAAAAATTCCGAGAGCTCAGAAGAGAATAAAATTTTGTTTCTTGCTTCATGCTTCTTATTAACATTTAGTCACTTTCAGAGAGCAAAGTAATCTTAAAACTTCAGTTCTCAAACACAATACAGTGTCTCAGCTTGCAAACAGCCCTCCCTTAGAGCTAGACTGATCTGAAGAGTCATTGCCCTTTTACTAGAAAAACTAAACCTGGGCAGTAAGGTTGGCATTTCAGTATAAGGACAAAGAAAGGCACAGGGATCAAGAACAAAAGGAAAAGAAACTAGATGGGGAAAGGGCAGGCAATATGACTCACGTGTGTGCAAAGCTGTTAAACAGTTGGAGAAGATGCTTCGAACCACCTTGGGGTCTGGACAACAGTCCCACCATACCAGTTCTGGCAACCTCCTATGTTGAAGAAATCAACAGTCCCTCCATAGAATCCAGCACCTGGTGGGAGGCTGCTGGCAAAGAGGAAGCTTTGGTACTGGGGGATATGACCAAGTTTTTTGAGGTATTTGGGTTTGCAAGCTAGTTTAGGCAATCCTGGTTGTTACATTGTCAAGCACTGCAGGGCATATGAATGGATGCTGGGCATTCACAAAGTGTGAAATGGATTCTGACTACAGTCAAGGAAGCAGGCTGGACCAGAGGTAAAGAGGACTGAGCATTCCCTGTGTATGGTGTACGTTTGTAGCCCTGATGAATTCACTATCACTTGTAAACAAAATAATCAATAGCTAGACCACAACGTTAACACTGAAAACAAGGGATGCTATTGAGTTATCACTGTGTGCCAGTTACTCTGCACTGTATAGAGGAGAAAACTATAGCTCTGATGTGTAGGGAACTGGACCAAGATTACAAGAGAAGCACAGTGGAGTCAACTTCAAGCTCCCCAGCTGCTCACTGGCTTCTTTTTCCATGTGTACCTGGGGAAATCTTATCTTTGGCTTATATAGGACCATCCCCTTTGCTTCCCTCAATACTCCATTCCTATGGTTTGGTCCTGTCTCTGATCAATACTACAAAGATCACAGACTGGAACTCCTCTTTAACCCTCGGCTCTCTATAGATCAGGAAAGACAGCAAACCATACAGGTACAATGGAATACTCCCATGGTATTTAACTGGTCATATTTTATTTGTGTGGCCAAGGTTTTTCAGATATAGGAGGCCAAAAATCATGGTGTTTGTGGAGTCAGGACTAATTTAACTTATATCAGCTGTGTAGCAGCTGAGTAACTTTGACAGGGTTATTTATCTTCTCACTAAAGAAGCACAAAGAAACTGTAAATAATAAAAATGTTTTATATTTTCAAATAGTTACTATGAGATGTAGATCATATAATCAAACATACCTAAATTAGGGCAAAGCACATAGTAAAAGCAAAGTATTTGACAGTCAATAAATGATTCTAGTTTCCAGACTACAGATTTAAAAGAAATTCAAACAATTCAACTGATCACAACAATTTTTTGTTGATTATTGTTTTATTTTCCTAGTTGTTGTAGCCAAATACCCAATAAAAAAGGCAACTGAAGGGAAGAAGGGTTTATTATGGCTTGCAGTTCCATGGCACGCAGTCCATCCTAACAGGGAAAGCATGAGCAACAGCAGCCTGAAGTGGATGGCAGAGTCACATCTACAGCCAGGAAACAGAGAAAACAGGAAGTTAGGCTAAGCTGTCAGGCCTCATGGCCCATTCCTGGTGACCCACTTCCTCCTAAAAGATTTCGTAATCTTCCATGGCAGTACCGCCAGCTGGGACCAAGTGTTCAAACACATTCAGGGAATAGTTCACAGACAAATTGCAAGAAGCACCCATGATTATAGGTGCTTGGGACAGAGCACTCGGGATAGAGAGGTAAAGTTTCTATCCTGATCCTACACTGTTTCAAACTAGGTGGCAGGTGTGTGGGTACGTGTGGTATCTAAAACAAATCTGTAGACAAAAATATAATTATATCTGTAGGAAAAGAAAGGAAAATGCAAGAGTTGAGCCTGAAGTGAGGGCCATTCACAGAAGCAGCACTTGAGCTAAAATCTGGATGTAGTAGAGGGTCGCTTGCTGCGGGATCTACGACAGAGCAGGAGCTCAACAACAAACGACAGCCAAGTTTAAGTACCGGTTGTCCGGCTCACCCTCCAAAAGTCCAGGTGAGCCCACATTGACTCATTTCAGCAACATACACACATTTACAGTGACCTTCCAGCCCTAGAGAAGACAATGAGACTGTTAGAGTCAGCCTAGCACGCATTCTCTCTGCGCTGTGGTGCCGCCATTAAGGGGTAGCACAGTGCTATTTTCTAGATCCAGTTTTCAGACCTCTCTTTACAGTAGATAAACATCCAGGAGAAAACTGGAAAGGTAGGCAGGATTGGTGTCAGGTCACAGAAATGGGAAAGAATTGCTCATGGAAAGACTTGCTAGAAGCATTCAATTGATCTGGGCAAGAAAAGCTGCTACTCTGCATTACAGATTCAAGTTGCTGCAGATCTTGCTGGACCCCGAGCTTACTCTCCACTTGCTCACATTCTTTCTCTCTCTCTCTCTTCCTCCCTCCCTTTCTCTCCTTTCTCTCTCTCTCTCTCTCTCTCTCTCTCTCTCTCTCTCTAGCATGAAACACACACACACTAGTTCTCTGGAAAATGTACACCAGTTCTCCTGGAGAGAATCAGCTCTCCTCTTGTTCCCCTTATTTTTGTCCTTCTGTTCCATGGGTTTGTATGAATCCAGTAATAGTCTCATCAGTCCTGTAGGCTACAGGGATTAAGTCTCAAATGGGCACATGAACAAGATAAGCCAATGAGAGAGTCTCAGAGCTTTCCTGCTGGATTATAAAGCTAGCAGGCAGTGACTACAGTTGTCTGGGACTGTCTTTCCTACCTCATGGAAGCAAATTATTTGAAAAAAACAGCATAGTGGTCAGCAGAGATAAGGGCTTCCAACAAATTGCAAACCATGTTATTTGACCCCTGGATCCAGTCATGGCTGAAATAAGACTATTTGTAGATTTCCATAAACCATAAATAACCTTAGAAAATATTCTAGTTTAAAGTGGTAGATTAATGAATTGCTCCATTTAATTCCATTCATATTCTTATTATTATTATTACTATTCTTTGACAATTATGTATGTGGGTGTGTGTGCCCTTGTTTTATGACTTTGCAGTTCTATGAACTATTGCAATGGTTTATAAACTGGCTTAGGGACCAGGATGTTAAGAGGAATAAAACTACATGTGAAATGTGCTTTCTTGACAGAACTTGCTCATTCTCAGACTTCCATTCTTGCAACTCGAATGCACCATAGCTAGCTTACTAGAGAAGACTTATAAGGCTCAGTTGCCAAGCCAACTATAGCACATGTGAATGAGCATAATCAAGTCCATTGTAAATTTCTGACCCTAAACCTATAAACTAAATAAAAAAGTTTTCCATCATTTACAACAAAGAACATCTAAATCAAATATTAATCTCATGCCTCCCCCAGCTACTGTAATTAATCTCACGAATAATATACTCTTTTATAATTGATAATCACTATCTGTATATCTCTCCAGACTAGCACTGTTTAATAGACCATTGACAGTGACTGAGATACTCCACTTCTGTATTGTCTGTGATGGTGTCAGATGATGCAACTGAATGTCCAAAGGACATCGGTGCAATTAATGAAGCTAGACAGACATGAACTCACTGGCGGTTTGATAGCCTCCCCCTGAGGAGTGAGCAGTTTACCAGGCCACTGAGGAGGACAATGCAGACAGTGCTGATGAGACCTGATAGGCTAGGGTCAGATGAGAGGGGAGGAGGACCTCCCCTATCAGTGGATGTGGAGAAGGGCATGGGGGGAGATGAAGGAAGGAGGGTGGGATTGGGAGGGGATGAGGGAGGGGGCTACAGCTGGGATACAAAGTGAATCAACTGTAATTAATATAAAAAATAAAAATTAAAAAAGAATAGAGCTAGAGATATAGATAATGTTAAGTACTTTACCTAAAGTACTTGCTGTGTAAGCATAAGGACCTGAATTTGGTTCCACGGCACTCATGTAATAGCCAAGAAAAGTGGTCCACGCCTGTAGTTCCAGCACTGGGTAGCAGGGACAGCAGTTTGAGAGCCAGCCCGTCCAGCTAAAATGGCAAGCTCCAGGTTTAGTGACAGGAGACTGTATCGAAGGAAGGAAGGAAGGAAGGAAGGAAGGAAGGAAGGAAGGAAGGAAGGAAGGAAGGAAGGAAGGAAGGAAGGAAGGGAGGAAGGGAAGGAAGACACTTGAATCAGCTTCTAGCCTCCATACATACATTGTACAGGTGAGTGTACCTGCATACACACACACAAACACACACACCAGAATTTAGTTTTACTTAGATTAATGTAAGTTTAAATAGACCTCTGCAGCTAGTGACTACTGTGTTTCACAGACAGCTTTAACGCCTACTGTTTAAAATCCAGAGTTGTGTCTGTCTTGTTTATCATCGTATATTCAGTGATAGAAAAGATGATTAATATTTTTTTTGTGTGTGATGCAGGACCATACTACCCCGACTCCCTTAGGAATTTCACCCTGCCTGGCAAATAGATCCTTCAAATCTGAACTGGAGAAAGACTATAGGTGTTACAGGTTTTCTTAAGCGTTATAGCAATCATTCAGAACATCCTTCCTGGAGAGCAAAACGCTACTAGTCACAATGTCCTGAACTCCTCAAACCAACACTTTTTAAGGAGTAAGCAAAAGAACTTTCTGGATGAAAGCAGAAGTGGAAATCCAGTCTCTCCTACCACGTGTATCTTTATTCGGTGACAAAGAGGCCTTCCAGGCAGCTCAGTCTCCGTGTGTTCCCCAGTAAGGGGATTAGGGGCTGCCTCTGTCATGAACTCAGTTGCCTACTCTATGATTACCTCCCCCTGGTGATGTGGCCTAACCAGGCAACAGAGGAAGAGGATCAAGGCAGAGCTGATGAGACTTGATAAGCTAGAAACAGATGGCAGGAGAGGAGAATCCCCATTTCAGTGGACTAGGGGAATGGGATAGGGAGAAAAAGGGAAGGAGGGTGGGACCAGGAGGAATTGAGGGAGGGGCTACAATCGGGATATAAAATGAATAAATTGTAATAATAATAATAATAAATTTTAAACTCTAGAAAAATGCATAAAAAATACTATTTGCTTCCAACTGGGCTTGGGAGTCAGCGGTGGGGAAAATTCATAAAGTTACCAGGAGGAAGTAAGACCCTCTGTAGAGCACCTGTCAGATTCTTTCCAAGGGGAGGGATGCAGAAGCAGATACTTCAAGCACTATGGCAGGGACACTTCCGTGGTGAGGTGAAGCCACAGGAGAACAGAGATGAGAACAAGTTTTTAGGAAGGAGATTTTTATCTTACAGGCTATCAGAGGGTATCATATCCAAACCTAACCCCTAAGCCAGGCCAATGGAAGGAAAATGTTTGACATATCTAGAGCCTACTTCAACAGCAACAATAAAAAAGCAAAATTTCCTATTTTAGAAAAACAACCCCATTACTGTTAATCCTGAGGAAAAGGCCCTCCATTTGACAACTATTGGTTAAAGAATAATATTCAGATAAAATATTTGTCATCTATATACCTGCAGGAGGATTAATATCTTTTATCAAAGAATAAAAAATATTTCTGCCCAAACCCAAATAACCCAACTATTAAAGAAAAAGAGTTGGAAAAAAATAGTTTTTAAGGGAAGTACAAATGGCTAATATATATGTGAACACCAGAGAAATGCAAATCAAAACTCTACAAGATACCATCTGACCCCAATTAAAATAGCTTTCACGAAGGCAAACAGAAAAAAAAAAAAAAAGGAAAAGCAATAAATGTTAGTGAAGATGCTCCCAAAGGGACCCTGTACACAGCTGGTGGGAATGCAAACTAGTATAACCCCTACAAAATCACTGTGAAGATTCTTCATGAAACTAAAAACATAACTACAACATGATCCAGCTATACTACTCCTGAGCACATGCCTAAAGAGAGCAAAATCAGCATGCTGCAAAGATACCTGCATACCCCAGCTTACTGAAGTGCCATTGCCGTAGCCATGTGGTAAAGAATCCGCCTAGATGCCCATCAACAAATAAGTAAGTACAGAAAATGTTATACATTTATACACAATAGTATACTGCCTAGCTATAAACAAGAAAGTAATTACGGCATCCCAGGAAAATTGGTGGAACTGGAGGTAACAATGTTGGCTTAAATAAGCAGATTCAGAAAGACAAATGCATGTTTCCATTCATGTGCAGAATCTAGGTTTAGAGAGGGAGCGCTGATAATGAAGTGAGATGAGGTGAGCAAAAGTATTCCGTAGACGCATGAAAATGTCACACTATCGGGAAAGCAGAAGTGTAACTGCCTAGGGAACTAATGAGAGAGGGGAAGGGCAAAAGAATAGAAAGGGGGTGAGGAGAACACACTTACATATGGCGCACTCACATGAAAATGAAACCTGGAACTGTGAACAATGAGAATACACCAATAAGAAGTAAAATCAAATACTGTTTTGTATTTAAAAAAAAGAAAATGTCATAAAGACAACCATTGTTTCATACAATAAAGATGACAATGATGATGATGGTGATTGATGATGATGAAATAAAAAATAATGCCCAACATACAATGGATGCCTATTAAATATTTGAGTCACAGCTTAAAAATAATTGCTACTCTTTTCAAGCCCCAGTGTCCAAAGCTGGCCATCTCTCAAAAATGTAGATAGGAGGTTGACTTTTATTTTTATTTTTATGTTTTGAGACAGGGCAAGGAGAGATCACTATGTAGACCAGAGTAGCTAGGAACTCACAGAAATCAGCCTGCTTCTGCCTCCTGATTGCTGCACACCTAGCTGAATGATTTTTAAAATAATGTAAACTGGTACAGACTGCTCAATGGGTAAGAGGCTCAATATCCTGCTATTGAAGAGGACCTGAGTTCAATTCCTAGCGTCTTCAAGATCTGACCAGTCAGTTGGTGGCTCAAGACTGCCTATAACTAGCTCCAGGGGTATTCTCATGCTGCCAGCACCTAAGCTCAACTTACACACATATATGTACACACACACACACACACACACACACACACACACACAACTTAAAAATAATAAAAATAACTCCTTTTAAAATTTAAAAATATTATCCAGTATTCCATATCAGCATTGCTTCTTCTATATAAACTGAAAGTACTTTATAAGCCATGTGATGAAAATTTTAATCACAAAATGTTTCCCGGCCAAACAAGAACTATTTTGGCAGGAGGCAGGGGCTGCAGACTCAGGATTTATCCTTGGTCTTTGTCATCATTCAAAGTCAGCTAGAACCCAGAAGTCTGAATGTTTCAGTCTGAAGGCGCTAGAGTGGAACAGAGACAGGCTGAATATGAATTTGGGCAAAACAACAATGACTACTTGCTACAAAGGAATTACATACCCTTCAAGACTTGATGAGAGGCACGGGTACCAAAATCATTACTCAAATGACAGCACTCACACCACCAAGCACAGCACTTAGGCTACGGTCTTATTGCCCTATAGGCATCCAACCGTAACAAGGACTTTACAAGCACTTCCTCTTGTTGCTTTTCTAGACAACCTGAGCCATAGGCAGGCTCCCATTGACAAATGAAGACTCCTAGAAGCAGAAGGTGGTCCAAGGTCACCATTCAGGAGAGTGCCAGTCAAGACAGAAAACCAGGCCCGTGGACACTGAGGTGTGTGGTGAGGCGGCCATCAAGTCAGAGGAGCATCGTTTTGCAGACTGCCTGGAAGCCCTGCAAAGCCCGGGACCTCAGTGATGCCATACTCTGGGAAGCTTCATCTGTGTTTTCTTAACAATCCTTAACTGCACCTAAAAACAAGTAAACACTAAAAACCAAGTGCCACTTTTTTTTAACACAGCAGCAAGTCTAGACACCTGTTTTTGTATATCTTCTGGAGGGGGAAAAAGAGACTCATTGTATGAAATTTATTTCAGCCATTCGAAGGGGTTTTAGTCAAGATGGGTTACGTTTGCAATTCAGCAATGAGACGTAAATGTTTAATACAAGGTCTTCCTCCTCACCCACCCTGCTTTGAAGGATGCTTTGAATAATGCAAAGCCTGTTTTAAACTCTGCTGATTTACTTGAGAAAAAGGGTCAGACTGTTTTGAAATATTGTTCCTACGGTCTGGAGGACGGGAGCGTTAAAACATGGAGTAAAACTCAACAAGCCACTTCCTGTCAGCTGCTTCTCAAGCCTTCTTGGGCTCCCAGCACTCAATAAAAAAAACACAAGCTGTAAATAATCCTTGATTTCAACTGCATTTTCCATCAAATGAGGAGACATTTGGAAGGCTGTTTAATTCATGCTGGAGAACACAAACACCCTTTGTACTTAACCTATTCATTTCCTGTTCCTTCATTAAAGACCTACTAGGTGCTGTGCATTTTACTGTTGCCTTGATTCTCATAAAATGAATGACATCTAGATAGCTTTGACCTATGGGAAAAAAAGTATAATATCATGTAGTTAAACTTAACAGATATGTCACCTGTTTTATCTTGCAGGCCTAGACTAGCTTGTGGGTAAGTTATTTTTAAATACCAAAGTCATGAAGATTTCAGCTCAAAAGGACAGAAATGTGTGTTTTATCTCCTCAAAGTCCCCAGTGTATAAAACAAGGACTTAACTGGAAGAGGTATTCATTAATTATTAGATGGATAAATAAATGGATGAATAAATGGGTAAGGAGGTATGAACAGATGAATCGACAATGGTAGGTGAATGGGTGGGCAGGTGGGAGGATGAATGGTTATATGGATGGGTAGGTGGTAGACAAAGGCTTAAGTCAGCTATTCAGCAAGAAAGTGGCCACTCTAGGTTTTGAAAACAAGTCTGTGTATTTCTGTGACTACTGCAAAGCTTCCCACTGACCAATGGCTAATTAGAGGGAGAGTGCACAGTGCTCCTCATTTGCCACACTGGCCCATGATGCATCCTTCTCTTAAAGCACGCTTTGTGTCTGTGGACAGAGCAAGAACTCAAGACACACGATGACAACCAACCGCCTTCTCTGATCTTCCTAGATCCTGCATGTTTGGAGCAGGGAAACAGCAGAGGCATGGCCTTGTGGAAGATTTCCGTGGTACTTTATTCCTGAGGAATTAAAGCATCACAGCCATCAAAGGAAATTGAGGCAATAGTGTGGCAAGGTTCACGCGATGACATGTGGAACTGTGTCTGCCACAATGCTTGGTTAAGTGGGTCCCTAAGGGTTAACCGGGAAGGTGGAAGGGCAGAACAGAGCTGAGGAAAATAAACCTCGAGGAGGAGGAAGAAGGGGAAGGCAACTCGGGCTGGAATCGTTTTGTTTTATGAATAGTTTATGAGGCGTGTCAGGAGTCACACTAACGGGCAGGGGCTGGAATGTTTTCTGACTTTAAAGTGAAAGCCGCCCACCAGGCTGCAAGTGTGGGAGAGTCCAGATATGAAAAACATGGGGGCCCCTCTCAGCACTGCCCAGATAGCTTGTAAAACCCGGATCTTGGGGCTGCAGACACTAGCAAATATGTCTCACTGGAGACACCAAAACCACCTTCGAGCTTTACATGACCACTGTGCTGTGCTGAATGTTTCAGGCCATGTCTTCTTCTGCCTGGAAAAGCATTATGGGAGGACCCAGGGATTGAAAGAAAATTTGGAGGAGAGGACCACAGAGCCCAGGGGCACTCTCCTCCATCCAGTGCTTTCCATGCCCAGAACTACAGTGGTCTCATGGAGCAAGCAGGAGGTTCAGCCAGGGGTAGGTGGTCTTACCAGCAGGGAAGAACACACAAGGAGCCTCAGAAAGAAATCTTTATTTGTCCAGATCAGCTTGGAGCCTTTAACAACTCCCTCTCTATTCACAGGCAAAGCCATGGGTGCCCCACAAACTGACCCCTCCATCCAAGGCCTAAGGGACCAATTCCTTCCTCCCTTCCTGACTCCCAGGCTCCATTTCTAAGCACAGAGCCTGACATCTTCAGGGATCCACACTCAAACACCCTCCTTCTGTGTCTGATCTGTTCCTGGGCCTTCATACACCCCTGGGAATTACTTTAGCAAAGTCCTCTGTGTTCTCTAGGCCAATGTCCATGATTTCATTTTGTTCTATTTCTCAGGCAGATTCTGGACCCACACCAGCCTCTGGAGTCACGCCAGCATCTGATCCTGGGCCCCGCACTTGCATGGAATGTGAATTCAGATGTCAGTCAGCAGGTTAATGTAAGGGACATTCCTGTCACACGGCCTGTCAGGTGCTGAAGTCTCTCCTGGCTGGGTATGCATTCCTGCCTCTGCCTTCTAACCCACTGTTCTCACCTGCATCTACTTGAGTTTGAAGGCCTGGCTTCCTTAATCAAATCTGCACACACACACACACACACACCACCACCACCACCCTGCCTCTCTCCTTAGAAATCCAAGTCAACCTTTCTCCCTGATCAGGATTTTTTGTTTTCCTTTTGTTTTTTGTTTATTTGTTTGTTTTGGTTTTTTCCTTTACTCTTGAGTTGAAACCTTACAGGGTTTTGTTTGTTTTTTGCAGAAGTTTCCCCGGAAGATGAATCCATTCTCTCGTGTTCTTAAAAATCATACTGCTACCATTCCGAACACATTATTGTTGCGGCTGGGGAGCATATCATGAATTTATTTGTGAAGTCTGCTAAACTCCTGGCTTTTATGCTACTAGCATAAACTCCCGGAAGTGCGTGGACATTGGAAATATTAGTAAAGATATTAAATAAGCATGTGGCCTTGGAAATATGCCTGTGTCTCTGCCTTCTACACTCGTTCAAGTCAGTACTTCCCATGTATTCAGTTACATTCTAAACAATAAAACAATAGCAACAGAAGACAAAATAAAAGTTTCTGGAAGAAAATACACAAATAAACAAGTGGTCATTTACGAGGGTGATGAAAATGTGCAGGCAACATGTAAAGGCAAAGAAAGAGGGGTAGGAAGGGGCCAGGTGGCCTATGGGCACCCCCATACAGAATACATCAGCAATAACCCAACACAAGGCTGACCCTGGAAAAACAAGGCATTCCTCTGAACAGGGCTGGTCTGAAGAAACAGCTATTGGACCAGAAAAGCAGCTGTTATTTCAGCCTAAGGAAAGAAAGACAGAGCTCTATCAGGGGGCGGGTAGTTTGTGCCTATCAGTAGCCTTGCCAGTAGAATCTGGTGATTGCTCAGCCAGGATCACTGCAGGCCTTATAGAGTAAACTTTCCCAGACCTTACTCCAACCTGTGTGCAGCTTAGAAGACTTTCATTTCAAAGTATCTTTGGTGATTTTTTTTTTTTTAAACACACATTGGCTTAAGAGCAGCTTAGGTTAGTGGTCAGATCAGCTTGGCTGAAAGTGAAGGCTTCTAAGTTCCCAGGAGCTTGAGATCAGCGGAATCTTTGGAAAAATTACCCCATACTTCCAGAGTAGGTGAGAGGCCAGAGAAATACTTAGACAGCAGTGCTGAAAACTTGTTTATCTAGGCTGGCCATGAACAGAGTAAACAAGACTTGTCTCTCCTCCTGCCTTCCCCAGGGACCTGGCAGAGTATGGGAGGTCAAGAGGGAATTGTCCATAAAAAGAAAGAAAGAAAGAAAAAAAAGAACACATCCACCGCAAACTTCTCTGAACTCAGGTCCCACAAGCCCGTTGATTCAGCTGTAAGGGACAGGAAGTAGAGCTGGCCAAGGGGTCTGAGACCCAAGCACTGACTCTACAACTAGCTGCTGTTGGCCCCCATTTTTCTGACGACTACATGAATCAAAGGCACAGATATCATCAGCAATGAAGAAACCATGTCAGGTACCTGGAACAGGCTAGAAGTTTCCTGTACTGTTGATTACAGACTGTGAAATGCAAGGACCAACCTAGGCTCCCGTAGTTTCTTCTTTCCAAAATCTATATTGGAGGGGTCTTCTGAATCTACTTCAAGGGCCCTATACAATATCCTTTGTGGCTCTAGCTCTATCAAAGAGCCTGGTGTAGTACAGGGCTCTGTAGTCTGTAGGCAGGAGATGCCTTTGGGTTAATGAGCGGAGCTTTTATCCTCCTACAGAGGGACTAGCTGTGCCCTGTTCCCTCTTGTCTCTCTGTTGGGCTTTGGGGGGAAACAGTGGGCCATTGTGGGGGCAGGGACAGCCTCTCTCCACATGAAGCCAAGGGCAGTGAGGCTTCTGCAAATGGTTCCGTGGGACCAGTGAACAGGTCTCCCATGGCAGCCCTTTGAAAAGCCCAGCATGAGAGGCTGAGAGCTGAAGACGACAGAGCAGGTTTCCTCTCTAGGGCAGGGCATGGCCAGGCCCCTAGACCCTCATCTCTATTCTTGAAACATTTCAGCACCTTTCATGGTCTTGCCACATTGGGAAGGAACAGCCAGTTTGAAAGAGACATTTTGTAGACTTGGCCAAGGGCAAAATTTTACACCTGGCTGAGTAAAACAGGCCATATGGCAGAGTTGTTCCAGCCAGAGCACTTCAGTTACATGCTGACACACGGACACACGTACACACTTGGCAAACTCAAGCTCACTGTTCCCTAGGATCATACCACATGACTCAGGATCATATCACATGACCAGGCCAGAGAAACGGACTCAGGCATGAGACTGAATGCTTATGGGTAGAAAGAGTGTGTGTCATTCTGCAGGGAGCAGGGGTTAGGGCTCATCAGAAACTTAGATTTGTATAGTATTGGAGACTAGTTAGAGGTATGCTGAATGATGTCACATCTATAACATACCAAGGCAAGCAAGTTTCCCAAGGGGTGGAACTTGAAGACGCCCTGGAGAAGCAACCTTTCTTGCCAGAAGTGACACTGTCTGACAAGAGCAGAAAGGGGGCCCTGGAGGGAGACTATGGGGAAATATGGGGACATCGTTGGCACAGTTGGCGGGGGAGTAGAGAGATGAGAGAACAAGGAGGCAAGCAAAACTTTCCACCAGCTGAAACAGGGAAAGAAATTTGACATGGAAAAATACCAGCCCAGTAATAATCACTAGGGCCTCTATGAGTTCCTACCATGCTTGAAGAGGTGGGAACAGGCAAAGCTAAGAACACAGGACTTGAGCATCTACTTTTTTAGACATGAAGATGCCCTAGTAACCTTGACAGCTGGATTCTTCTCTCACATACACTGTCATGTGCTGGTCTCCAAAGGTGTAATCAGTAAAGCAGCTGTGTAACCTCCCACATTCTGGGAGGCAAATGACAAAGCTTCCTTGAGGTGCACATCAGAGGATGAGGGCTAATTAATTTATATTCCAGAATCCAAAATTATACTTTCCAATGCAACATGCACCTGCATTAAACAACCTTTGGCAAAAAGCCTTCCATTCTGTCCACATGTACACTCTGCCCTCCATGCAGTGGCCTTACTGAAAAGTCAGCTAGGCACTGGCCTTCCTTACAGGGAAAAAAATCCCTCTCTGGGAGGCTTTCCACAAGGGACTTCATAGGGATAAACTTGAAAGAATAAAAGGGTCAGAGATTATCAGAAAAGGATCAAAAATTAAACAGTGTGATAATCAAAAGTACAGAGGAATTGAAATTTGAGGCTCCAACTTTTGGCACAGATGCTTGAGATGGTGAAAGATCATGCAGGCTTCCCATGGGAAGTGAGCAGCACGGAAGTCCTAGGGATGAGTTGGTTTTACCAATAAGGGAAGGGAGCCAGTTTTAACACAGGAAGGAAGTGATCCAGGGAAGGGGGACTTATTCAATCAAAGGCTCAGAGGCTTTAGAGAACAGGATGTACAGGCAGAATGGAGGAAGTTCAACCAAGGGAGAGAAGTTTACGAGGTATCAGCAATACTGAGGGATGAACACAGATGGCTGGTACATGAAGGTCCCTGTCAGCTACCTTTAGCTGCCCAGACATGGTCTTCTGAGGAGGAAGCAACCCTTCCAACAACCCTGGTGGCATCAGAGGTTGAAGGTATACCAACTGAATTTCAGGACCAACTCGACAAAGAGAGTTGCAAGGTTAGGGGGAAGTAGGAAACCTATAACAGTATAATTCCTTCACCAAAGGAAAGGCAGCATCTTCAGAAGCAGGGCTGGGGTGCTTGGGCATTCTCATGTAGAAGAATGAAACTATACTCCTATTTCTCAGCAGTTATAAAAATCAACTGAAAATGGATCGAAGTCTTAAACATAAGACACAAAACTCTAAAACTACTAGAAGAAAACATAAGGCAGACACTTAGAATGAGCAAGGATTTGGGTAAGACCCTCCTTAAACAGAAAACAAAACCAAAACCAAATAGAATGAAGGCAAACTCGGAAGCTGTGCAACAGTAAAAAACCGTCAGAGTGAAGAGATAGCCGTGTATGGAATGGGAGGGACCATATGTCTCAAAACACACAGACTGCATAAGGAACTCCAAACACTTTTAAAATTTTGTTTTTAATTATCTGTATGCATTGTGTGATTTTGTGTGGGTATGCGCACATGAGTGCAGGTACCATGGAAGCCAGCGGTGTTGGATCTCCTGTGCCTGGAATTTCTTGCCCCTACAAGATGCTCAGTGTGGGTGCTAGGAACTAAATCTGTGTCCTCTGCAAGAGCAGTAGGTGCTCTTAGCTTCCGAGTCTCCTCTCCAGCTCACATCCTCTTAATATTTCAACGTCAACTCTTTAAAAATGGGCAACAAACTTCTCTGTCTCTCTCTCTCACTCACTCTGTGTGTCTAAGTGTGTGTGTGTTACTGTGTATGTGTGCAAGTAGGAGATTGTGGGAAAAGGGGGATTGGTAGAAGTTGGTCAGTGGGTAAAAATTTACCATTATATAGGAGAAAAAGGACCTGGGGTTTTCTGGTGACTATAGATACACACCTCGTACTTTTTATTTGAAGTGACTAGAAAAAAAAATAATTCTAAGTGTTTTCACTATAAAGAAGTGATAGATACGTCTTAGGAAGTTGATAAATTTTGACTTAAATATTGCACAGTGTTCATCAAAACATCACCTGGAACTTAATGGATATGTTTGATTTTATGTTTTATGTGGCAGTTAAAGAAAAAATTAAATATATAAAAATACAATTTTAGTCTCTTTTCACCCTGGTTCTTGCAAGACAGAAACTTTAAGTCGAAGGGAAATGAATTAATCAACTAAGGAAGGACTTTGATTTACTGACATCTTCTACTCTACCATTTTGGTAACATGTGGAAGAGGGGGGAGTCCCTGCAGTGGAAGAAAAGAATGGGTCCCTGGGGTCTTGCTTAGAAGGCACCTTGTGAAATAACGTGCAACACTTGTTAGGTGTAGCTGAAGGCAATCAGTTACATTGCTAGACCGGAGCCACAGCTGATTAAAAGCCCATCATCGTCCTTCTAAGCCTGCTCAGTCCCACCTCAGGAGGCTAGGAGGACCCAGCGTTGATGCTTGCCTACGATCTGACAGTAGGTCTTTGCTGGAAGATTTCTTGATCTCTTCTCTCCCTTTCTCACTGTTGACCAGATCTGGGTATCAGAGACTTAATGGAAGAACATGGTAGGAATGAGGGTTACCCTAAACCACTCGCCTCCCTATGAACAAGCCATAGGACAAAAGTGACAAATTCAAGCTCACAATGTAGAGCCTGTGATCTCTGCTTTATTACACGCTCAGCCCCATGCATTCTAACAAGGCAACCTTGAGGTACTTACTTATAGCTACTATTAATAAAATGTCTATTCATGCCTCCTCTGAGAAATTCGGTCCAGCCTTAGACCTCATCAGAGCAGCGTGTGTGCTGAAATGCTTAGGACAGCGCACAGCAGGTTCGGCACTCGATAGGTGACACCTTGCACTCAGTTTTTTTGTTTTCATTTGTATTGTTATTGGAAGGGACATGTAAACTATGTGTGTATGCAGGCACATGGGCCATGATGTACTTGCAGAGGTCAGCAAACAACTTTGTGAAGTAGGTTTTCTCCATCTACCTTTGTGTAGGCCCCAAGGATTGACTCAGGTCTCTATGCTTACTTGGCAAATGCCGTTGTCACTCCCCTTCCCCAGCCATCTCATTGACCCTCCTACTAATTTTAAAGAGACAGCTACTACCACTGGCAATAATAGTGCTCTCATTAAAACCTTCAAGATTCCCTAAGGCTGGGAAGACCCATATTTGCTAATAAATAGGTACACAAGCAATGCCTGCACGCAGCCAAGAGAACTGCAAAGCCACTGTAAAACCACATGCCAGTCACACAGCAATCAACACCATCGGGAAGGAGGGAGGCTGCCAAGAACTGCATTAGCTTTCACTTTCAAACTGGTATCAGGGTGCCATGTGAGACAGAGTGTATGAAGTGGTCAAGGCACCAGATGTATTTTGCCAATCCTGAGCAACCACACAGGGCAGTGAATGGCAGAACGACCAGGAGTGTGGGGGTTGGCGACCCAAACCTCTCAACTCGAGACACTTTGCACACATTTCAGCACCTGGTGAGAGCTTTACGGTCCTGGGAGTTCCAAACTGCCTGCGTGTCAAGAGACAGGAGTAAAGACGGGACTTTTGTAGGCTTTGGCTTCCTGCGTCTTTATGGTGCTGTATGAACTAGAGCTGCTGTGAAATCAACACAACAAAGCGGTCTACCGAAGTGAGCCCTGGGCAGAGAAGCCAGGCAGGATGCTGCGAAAGGCATGCATGCAACACTTTGCTAATTTATAAGGGTACCCGCAGTGAATGTGTGTGACCTCACCTGGTTTGCCATGAGTGCTCTGAGGCCTTGGATTTTTACATTTGAAAATGCATTTGGACAAGGTGGCTTGACCATATTGCCATATTGACCAATATGCCATATTGCTGGTGAAACATCAACCAGTTCCATTCATTCTTTCCAAATGAGATTTGCATCTGAATCGGGGCCTGAGTTAAGATGGCCCTCACCAGTTTGAGTGAACATCCTATTATCTTCCAAAGCATAGCAGAATAAAAAAAGCAGGCAGGATCCCAGTTCTTCTGGGTGAGTTTGGACACCAATCTTCTCCCCAACAGGAATTCACACTCCAGAATCTCATGCCAAAACTAGAGTTTCTAGTTTTGACTTGGACATCAGACTTTGAACTTTCTTAGGTCACCAGTTTTCAGGTGGCAGATTGGCATGGGTGCGGAGCTGGCTTTCATAATTCCATGAACCAATCTCAAATAAATACAAATATACATTTATCTCCAATATATACATGTATGTATGATATTTTATTTCATAAAGTAAGTAGGAATTATCTATTTTGGAGTTGTTTTGCTTCTCTTTTGTGACAATAAAACACCAACTAAAAGCAACTTGGGAAGAAAAGAATTTATTACACCTTACATGTAACAGTTCATCACTGAGGGAAGTTGGGGCAGGAACTCAAGAAAAAAATCTGAAGGCAGGAACTGAAGCAGAGACCATGAAGGAGAGCTGCATACTAGCTGACTCATCCTGCTTTCTTATAAAATTCTGGACAACCTACCTAGGGATTGAGCTGCCCACAGTGGGCTAGACCCTCTCACTTTAATCATCAAGCAAAACAATACCTCACAGCCATGTTCATAGGCTAATCTGATGAAAGCAATTCCTCATTTGAGATTACCTCTTCCTAGGTGACTCCAGTTTGTGTTATCTATTGACAAACATATACCACCACAGATGCTGTATAAAGTTACACAATAGGATACAATCTATCTCTTGCATAAATTCAAGCCAGTCACTACTTTTTAGTCAGTATAAGGATCAGTTAGGATATAGTATAAACCACAAGCCCTGGTGTTTTGTCACAGCCCAGGGAAGGTATTTGCCATTCTGTGGTACTTTGCCAATCTGTGTCCTCTAGAGCAATTATACCAATTCACTTCTCCAACAGGGACACAGGAACACTGGCCATTTCACAAACACAAAAGTGGATTGGGAAAAGCATGCCTGTGGCAAAGTCATTTGGTTAGTGCCTGCTGCTTTTACCCTGGTCTCATGTCTTCTTCCCACCCACAGGACCACGAACCTTCATTAAAGAAAGACTGTCTTGCTAATTACAGTGTGTCATGTCGGTTCCAGACCCTGGGGCTCAAGGAGTTTGCCTCCCAGGAAGGCCAGCCTGCTGGCAGAAGGCAGACTCTGCCCTCCTATCCTCCTCAGCACACAAGTATGTGCCTCTCCCCAACAGCAAGACTTTTATTTTCATAACTTTGTCATTATCTCTGTGCAGAATTGTGAGCAGAGAAGATGAAGAGGAAGAGGAGGGAGAAAAGCATGACACAGAGAACATTCTTCAGAAATCACCTCCTTTCATTCTGAAGTTTTAATGACCACAGATGACTTTTATCTCCAAGGAAACAACCCCAGTTCCCAGAACACATGCTCCCAGCCTCATTTGACCCGCACATGGTCATGGGATGAAACGAAAGGCAGGGCTGAAGCTACTGGAGAGTCATAAGGAAATCATTTCTCCAGCAGATAGCATCTGTCCACACAAGTGCTTGGGATGCCCCAGCAACATGACGGTTTCCAGGAACCAAGAGACATGGCTCGTATTTCCCAGGGAAGTGGCTGCAGATGGTCATCCAGGAGGAACCACATTGCCTACAACTTCCCACCACTCCTCCTCATGGTGGTCCTCATCTCCACCCCCACCTTAGTCAGTGGAGGCTTGGACCCTGGTCTACTAGAGGTCAAGAAGAACAGACCCAGAGGAATGAAGACTCCAGCCTCAAATACTGTGCTTCCCAGCACTAAGCTTAGTGTGTTATCTTCTCAGAATCATCCTGAGAAACATGGACAACAGAAGCCCTCTGCTGAGACATTCTGTGGATGAAGGGAAATTATGACATAAAGTTCAGCCATGGCAAGGCACATGAAGGCACCCAGCATGCAGCACCACACTGAATGGTGGTGCCATAATCTACGGTTGTATTTCAAGGTCTGTTCTCTTCATTGTGATCCTGTCCTAATTCTCTCACACCAAGCAGTATAGTTGGCTCCTAATGGCTGTCTGATTTCCATTCTTACCTCTGATTCACAGAATAAACAGAATGATATGGAAGCATATCATTCATTCATTCACTTGCTCAGCCAATCAGTCCCATTCCATGAGAGTCCATTTAGTTTGTTGGTTACTTTTGGCATCTGGCAGATCTAATGTGGATTTCTAGATCCATGTATCACTAAAATGAATAACTTTTAAGACTTTATCAAGATTTACCAGCTTTGTTTTCCTCAGCAAAATCTACTTCATTGGGAAGTTATTTTTAAAATTGAGCGTGTACAAAATCCATCCAAAAGACTCGATTAAATGATGACTCCCAAGCTCTCTATGTTTAGCAAGTTGTGAAGACAGGTTAGGTAGATAGAGGTAATCCTCTGTGGGACTCCACTATCAGAAGTCAAAACCCTGATATAGGGACAGAGTATATTCTTTCCTATTAAAGAATTCATCCCATATCTAGGGCACAGTGACTATTACAATTCATTGGTGCATCCAAAAGAGCCCTTGGACCAGTCAGAAAACAGTGGAGCCCCCGAGTGATTCACAGCACAGGAACAAGACAGGTAGATGTCTTGTTAACATCTACCACAGGCCTATGGGTCTTGCCATGCACCTAGCACAGGCAGACACTGAACATGTATTCTAAGTATTGGGAAACAGTGTTCTTAAAATTCCTGCTTCTGAGACTACTTTCTCCCAGAAAGTCCCCGGGCCCTTTACTCCCAGCCCTCTCAGATCTACTTCCTGAACCACACAAGCAGCAGTATGCTGGAGTGAGGATAACAACTAGGGAGAGGCGATTGTTAAATGCTCTGAACCTTTGTGAGTCATGTGACTTCTCCTGATAGCCTTCCCTTGGCCCTGCTGGACATATTTATACCAGTGGCAGCCACAAAGGTATCAGACCCAGTCTCCCCTCCATCCCAAGAGCTGATTGCTAAATATTTACTGGCACACCAGAGCAGAGAGGTTAGCTCACCACTCCCCTGCTCTCCTTTTTCCCACAGTCCTTGTACTGGCTTGACCCCTACCCCACAGCTCCAAATCCAAATGACTGTCTCAGAACCACCCAGATGAAACTTCACGCCATGTTTAGCTGTTTTCTCTGGGAGAGTGGTTGAAAGCCAGGTCACCAATCCCCCTGGCAAGGATGCTCATCTGTAATGAGTTCCACCTGCTGGGCACACCCTGAGCCTTCCGTGGATTTAAGGGGGGGCTTCTCCCTCCAGTAACAATGGCATAGGCTTTCTGTATGTCTCTGTTCCTCTATCTTGTATGTCTGTCTCTCTGTGTGTCCCTGTCTTGCTCTCTGTCTTTCTCTCTCCTTCCCTCCTTCTCTACCTCATTCACTCCATGTGAAATAAACATTCTCCCACTGAACCATCTCTTTTGGATGTGTACAGCTGTAGTGTATGAGCATGCGTGTGTGCATTTTTATGTAAGAGTGGGTTCACGTGTGTATGCAAGTGTACATGCATGTGTGTGTCCACACATGTGGAAGCCAGAGGTTGACATGCATCATTGATCACTGGATATTGAGTCAGGGTATATCAGTTGAACTCACAACTCAACAATTTGGCTACTCTGGCTGGCCGTCTTACCCTGGGGATCTCCTCTCCTCCTCCCGAGGCTGGATTTACAGAGGATCCACCAAGCCCAGAGAGCATTTATATGAGTTCTGGGGATCTGAACTCAGGCTGTCTTGCTTACACAGCAAGTTCCTTGTCCATTGAGCCATCCCCTCAGTATCTGCTGAATTTTTTTTCATAATTTCTCTATATACGTCTACTCACCAGCTCTCTACACAGAGTCATGATACCAGAGCCATCTCGAAGAGTTCCTACCAAAACTGTGCCATATGTAGGTGATGTGCTCCAGCCAAGCTTCTTCATGGGCCAAAGAAGGGAGGTCCACCCATCCTGGCAGGTCCAGCAAGGGGCCTTCTGATCAGATCAGGGATTGGCTCCCCCACTGTAGATTCTTTTCTAGAACATTCCCTTCTCCCTAGATTCCTGTGATGGAAATGCAAAGAAAACCAGGCCATAGCATTGAGATAGGAGGGCCTTAGACAATTTGCCTCACACTTCAGCAACTTTGCAGTTTATGTTTGTAAACCTCACTTATTTACTTGTCCTGTTTTTGTTACAGTAAACTCATTTGGAGTCACCACATAAAAGGGCTTTGTTTACATGGCCTCTGCTTTCAGTTTAGATTTCTGGTTGAATCTATTAAAATGAACCCAGTTTTATTCTCTCAAAGTATAAGAAAACTCTAAATAAAGCTCCAAGCCTTCCAGACAGGGATAACAAACAGGTCCAAGACTGACTGTACAAAGGGTTTAAAACATGGCTGGCAAAAGAAAGAGAGAAAGTGGGTAGGCAAAGAAGGCATCTGAGAGGGTTCTGGGACTCAGGCTTTTGCAGATCAGGCTTACCTGTGTGCTGGAGCTTAGCATTCACCTGTTACTCAAAAGAAGTTATTGATGCTTGTAAAGGAAAAAAAAAAAAAGAAAAAGAAAAAACCTACTGGCATTGTATCACATTCTCCTACACTGAGGTGTGTGTGTGTGTGTGTGTGTGTGTGTGTGTGTGTGTGTGTGTGTG
>NW_026591918.1:6234908-6292518 GCF_907164565.1 Psammomys obesus | reverse complement strand
GTGTGTGTGTGTGTGTGTGTGTGTGTGTGTGTGTGTGTGTGTGTGTGTGTGTATGTGTGTAACACATCATTCAGGAGCATTGAGGAGGCCTCTATTGACATTAGTAAGCAACTAAGATAGTCAGCTTGACAGAATCATGAGTCACATGGGAGATGGCTCTCTGGGCATACCTGTGGGGGATATCTTGATTGCACTGAGGCAGAAAGACCATTGTGGGTGGCATCATTCCCTGCTTGAGATCCTGGACTATACAAGTGGAGAAAGGGAGCCAGGCAGCAGCATGCATCCTGGTTCTCTGGTTTATGAATGGATGCTTCAGGCCCCTCCTCACCATAATGGACTGGGAGAAAAATCAACCCCTTTTCCTTTGAGTTGCTTTTCTCAATGGGTCTTATCACAGCCTTAGCAAAAGTAACTAAGTGACCACAAAGTATTTGTTTATTTTTTATCCTTTCCTTAGATCGACATTCCTTTTTTCAGGTGGTAGAAATGATGAGTGACCTCCATTAGTGTAACTCATTTCATGATTTGAATCCCTTGCTGGGGACCGATAGGGATACTCCTGATCAGTTTTCATTTGCTTCCTGGGTCTGGCTAACAGCAGCTTGGGTGCTGAGCCTAGGTCTGGAGACTGTAAGCATGTCTTTGAATGGAGAGAACTGAACTTACTAGCAGCAAGGGTCTCCTGGACATATTCTGACTCTTTCAATCCATAGACTATTATGTGGGAGTTAAGGGGACATAGGCATACCTGAGTATTCTGAAGGGAAACAGCCTGTGGGACACAAGACTTAATTAAAAGGCATGTATATAACACTGCATCATTCATGTTTCATAAAAGCTTTACTTTCTAGGGCAATTATGCTGAGAGAAATAAAAAAGCAATGTCGTAAGTTTTGGTGTGGTCTGATCTTCTAGCTACATAGCTGAGGAGAATGCAGAGGCGCAGAATGGCTGGCTAAGATAGTGGCGAATGGAGATTGTGGAGTGAAGAGAAGTATGATTACGGATGGGTGGGTGATGGCATGATTAGAACAATGTGCTGACAGAAGAATTCCACGTCTTGATTGTGGTGGTAGCAGCATACATCTGTATATGGAATACAATGTAGAACTATACACATTTCCCTGCATCCCTCTGTGGTTTTGGTATTGTCATGTGGTTATATAAAATGTGACTGCTGCAGACAACTGGGGAAAAGAGTACAAGAGGCCTCACTGCATTGTTATGAACACATCTTGTGGATCAAAATCAAAGTTCAAGCTCAAAATGGCACCATGAACATTAATGGATCCTGTAAGCAAATAAAAAAAGTAAAGGCTACACACCTACCCATGGCTATGTTCCCCACCCTAATGGGACTTGTTGGGATGGGGCTCTTTGGAAGATACTTCTCCCTATCTGTAATGTTGGAATATTTTTCCAACAGAATGCATTTGTGTATTTTTGTGTGGAGAGTTTAGAAAAGCACTATAAACTTTGTAGAGTCAGCCAGAATCAACAAGTATTGATTGAACATGCACTGTTTGCCAAACACCGGGCTTGGGGGAGTTGCCAGACAAAACCCTTGTCCTCATGGAGGGTCAGCCCAGCTATGCAAACAGCCATTAAGCAGATGGCCACTTGTGTGATGGCTGCCAGGACCAAAAAGCACCATGAGCTGCAAGAACCTGGAGTAGGGAAGCTAGGATCCACTCCTGCAACCTTCACTGCCACCCTCTACCCAGGAGCTGCTTTACCCATGTGAGGTTTGCTTGCGACATTTGCTGTGCTCCTCCTACAGAGGAGATGAGAGGAAGACATGAAGGTCTGGCCTCAGTTAGCAGAAAGCACAAGCAAGAACACACTCGCTGCCAAGCCCAGGAAGAATGAGAACAGCAAGACGGCCGTAAGCTAGAGGCAGGCAAAAAGGACTCACAAAAACCACTTGCTAACTTTTGATTTCCATCGATCAGATTCTGAAATACAGTTATTTCAAACAAATTATAATAGTGGACATGGTGACACAAGCTTGTAATTCTGGCTCTTGAAAGGTGGAAGCAGGAGGATCAGGAGTTCGAAGATGATCTCAACTACATAGTGAGTTCAAGTCAGCCCCAACTACCTTGCAATCCTGTCTTTAAACCAAAACTTTTAAAATTACATATGTACATCAGATACATACATTAGTTACTGTTCTGGGATGGCATAGCTGACAGAAACATTGTGAAGGAAGACAGCTTTCTTTATCTGAAGATTTCGAGGTGTTCCGTCCATCATGGTGGGAGAGAATGATGAAACAGCCTGTTTCCCAGTAAGGCAGTCAGGAAGCAGAGAAAGGAAACCCAATGTTTTGCTGGCTGCCCGTTCACTACTGAGTTCTGGCTAGGCCTCCAGCCCATGGTATGGTACCTCTCATGTTCAGGGCAGAGCTTTCCTCTTGCCCAGATAATCACCTCTGAAATCGACCTCACAGACACACTTCCAGGTGTATCTCAAACTTCTAGGTGATTCTAAACTTAGTCAAACTCAAGGTATTTAAATAGCTTATATTACATACAAAGATTAGTAGTTAAGAGCCATTGCTTTCTAATTATTTTTCTGTATTTTGAGCTAATTGATAGTGTGTGATATTCCCACCCTTCATACCAACATACTGATGATGGCCTGCCATTTGGATATCTCTGCTACCTCTAAGTGTAATGAGGTCATGTTGAAAGGATTTTTACCATAGAAATGAGCTAATGCCACAAATCAAGGTTTGCCACCTTATGCTTAGCTGATTACTAAACAGTTAACAGCACCACTTCCTTCCTAGGCCAAGATTCATTGAGGTACTCTGGGTCCTAAGTGTTGGCACATGGGTTCCAGTTCTCCACTTTCAGGGCTAACCTCAGGCAGGGGCATAGCACGCACTAAGAGCTCATTAGTAGGCAGAGCAAAGATTAAGCAGGGCAATGGCTCTTCTGCCCTTCTTCCTAGTGGTTTTCAAACATAGCCACATTTCTCTTGTAATGTCCTTTCATACATTATCATTTTTTGTCTTGGGAAGAAGCAGAACCATCCTCCTCTTCTCCTTATAAGATTATAGAAAACTCAATATGAGGGGATATCTTTTTTTTCTTACTGCTCAGTGCCTACCCTCCTCTCCTCTCCTAGATTAAGTACTTTGATTTTGGGGAAAAGAACTTTCTTTCTCATCAATTTTCATATCTCTTAATATAGTCCAACTCCCAAGCAAAGATTTAGGAGCTGGCTATCAAAGCCAATGAGATTCAAATCTAGACCTCTTGTGACAATTGTTGGAAAGGGCCATTTTTTTTTTCCACAGAGATGTGAGAAGAGCTGTAAGTCTGAAACAAGGATGGACATACTGGCTGAGAATGGAATCAACATGGGAAAGCAGAGCTTACCTTCTGAAGAATCCTTCATTGCATCCCTTTGAGCTGCTGGACTCAGCCATGCCTGAAGGCCCAAAGCTGGATGTTTCTATGTTTTTTCTTATGTGATCCAGGAAATCCTGGTGGTCTTTATCCAGTTTATAAAGTTTTCTCTATAGTTTGAAAGCTGCTGGGCAGTCAAGGATCCTGGACTCACAGGAACAGGGTACAGATGACCTCCTCAAGGCAACTTCATTCTACCACAGTGGCTTCTTCTTATGGGACTCTTCCTACCTCTGTCTTGCTTTAATAGATTAATTACATCCACAACAGATATTCTGCATTGTTAATCAGGAGAGGCAGTGTTGCCCAATTTATCTGAACACAGTGACAAAAATCTATCATCTCTATGGTAAATGTAGTAAAGCTTAGGGGTTAAAAACTATGGCTTCTGACAGGACAGGCTTGGCTAAAAAATCCACCTGTCTCCTCGAAGTCATAGGAAAGTCACTTATGGCAAATGATGTCACTTCCCTAGGAGGTGTTTCCCTCATCTGTCAGATGTAATGGATTCTCCGTTGTCTTAGTCCACCATTCTATTAGTGTGCAACTCATAAAATAAAGCATTTAGCTGGGGGTTTGCTTACAGTTCCAAAGGCTGAGTCCATGATCATCTTATCAGGGAGCAGGGTGGCACACAGGCCCTGGGCCAGAGCAGTGGGTGAGAGTGACATCTAGGCAGGCAGGCAGGCATAGAGGGAGGGAGGGAAGGAGATGGAAGGAGAGAGGAAGAGGGAGAGAGACTAGGCCTGGTGTGAGCTTTTGAATCTTTAATGTCCACTCCCAGCAGCATAGCTCTTCCAAGGCCATGCCTCCTCCAAAAAGACCACACACCCTAATGCTTTGAAACAGTTCTTTTAAGTTGAGACCAAGCATGCAAATATACAAGCCTGTAGGGCCATTTTCATTCAGATCACTGCATCCACTTCAGAGAGATATTGCTTGGAATAATCAAGAAAAAGAAATACTTGAAAGCCAGCCTGAGAATGAATTGCTGTCCACGGGCCCTGAAGGCATCCCAATATGCACCTTCTCAATAATTCCTTGCCACTTCACCCTCCAGGGGAGAAAATGTCATCTCCAGAGGACTACAGGGTTTGCTTTACTTGTGGTGGTGTTAGAGCCAAGTTGTGAGGGTATGGCTCTTATTAATAAGAACACCCATAGAAATGGCTCAGCATATAAAGGCACTCACTGTCTAGCATGATGGCCTGAGTCAAATCCTTGAGACCTACACAGTGAAAGGAAAGAATCATCTTCCAAGAGTTGTCCTCTGGCATCTCTGTGTATGCTAAAGCACAAACACAAACAATAAAACAAAGGAATGTAACTGAAGAAGAAGAAGAAGAAGAAGAAGAAGAAGAAGAAGAAGAAGAAGAATTCCCCTTTCTCCTACTCTAGAGGTCCTAAAGCAGTCTGCTCTATTTTCAGAGTAGTCCAAAATGCCAGCATAAACCAGAACAGCTCACTGGTCTCCTCCTTACTGGACTTGGGAGATTAATCTCTAGAATTTTCAGTTCTACCCTCCCTCAGCAGACCTTGGACCTGGGTGAAGACAGAGTTGTGAAATCTTGCCTCATTCCTTAGATACCTCAGCTGCCCACATCCTGGAGAGGTTATGGGGAAAGTCCATCAGGGTTGCACAAAGCATGTGTTTACATGGACATAAAGAGGGTCTCAACTGAGGTGAAGGCATCATCGACTTGTTTCTCATTACCACCATTCCTCCTGTCCTTTCAGTGACCCCCACCTCAGCTGCTGCAGCCCACACCCACTGCCAATGCTGCCAATACTGTTTTGTCTTAAAAAAAAATACAGGTACCCATATGGATGCCCTGCTGCCACCACCTTGCTCTTCCATTCCTCCTTCTAAACCTAACAGTTTTCATACACAGAACATAGATCAAACCTGATCATTCTCAGGCTTAGGAACTGCCAAGGATTTTCTGTTTCCCAGGAGATAAAAATGCCCCCAGCATGTGATACTCTGTTATACACCTCCTGACATTCTTCAGCCCAACCACACAGGGCCCTCTTATACTTTCAGAGAACCCCATCCACTCCCAACTCTGTACCTTGACTTAGCTGTTTCCTCGGCCCAGGAGACATTTTTCTTATGCCTGCCCCTCAAGTTCACTCAGACACCTATGCTTTCAGTGTCCACCCATAAAATTCTGCAGAAGTCAGACTTGAAAATGAGTTACTGTTTTCTGTCTCCAATGAGAACAGCAGAGAAGAGGGTACATGGAATACGTTAGCATAAAGACCTCACAACAGTTACCTAGAGGTGAGTATCTCAGCCCAAAGACAAGTGGTGGCAAATTCATCAGCACTCTCCTGCATGCCAAATCTTTGCTTCAAGGACTCTGTGTTCATTAGTCAAAGTCATACTTGATCTGCTAGACAAGTATGTATCAATCCACACTTGAACCCCACTGTTCCACTGCTAAATCCTCATGAATATTTCCTTCATTACAGTGGGCAAAAAGCAAAGTTGTGGGGACAAGGCTGAGTCTCAGCAGGAAGGCCCTGCCACACACAACTTGCTTTGACCATGAATGTTGAGACGAGATCTGACATTCATGGAAGCCTGAGGAGCTCCCTCCAGTCCCAACTCACACATTTCCCTTCTGCCTGTATCCTGAAGTGATCACACCTCTGTGTTTTCAGAGTTTATGTGGGAAACCATTGGCTATCCAGGAGGCCTGCTTCAGCCCCTCCGAAGCAGAAAAATAATTGAGCAGATGTTTTCAGGTTCCTCTGCCTCCCAAGGACTTGTGTATAAAGGATCCAAGAATCTGTGCTGGGATGACTGGGAGGGGTCTTCCTGCTGCCGGGGAAGTAGGGATCATGCAGAAACTATGTGTACATGAACTGGTGTGGCTCTGGATGATGGAAGAAGGAAGTGTTTCTTCATGTGTGTTGACATGCAAGGAGAACTGTAGCCAAATGGAGAACTGCCCACACTAATGTTCTCCTAATGACAAGATGCTGCCACCAAACCAACTTCAGAGACAAACAGAGCAAAGAGCTGGCTGTCCCCACAACTCTAGATGTTGACTAGACAACCAGACTAACTTGCAGTGTCAGTGAAAAGCACAGGTGGCCCCCTTCCAAACCATGAACTCTAGCCCCATCAAGACAAGTGAAGGGGCCACAGCAATGGGCCTCACACTTCAGGAGCATCAGAATCATCTATAGAGGAAATCTTTGAACAGGGCTCATCAACCGCTCCTGAGGGCTTTCAGTAGAACCGGGGAGGGATGTGCTGAAAGTGTGCCTGTTGAAGGAGCTGGCCGAGTGATTCAAGACCGTGGCTCTGCAGGGTGATGCCTGGTGCCATCAGCAGCCAGTAAGGGATCCCACAGATTATGAGTGAGACAGAGCATCGGTCCCATCAGTACACCATAGGTTCATGGGCAATAGCCATCACAGCTATGGACCACCCGTGCTTCATTCAGTGCCACTATGCTTGCCTCATTCTTCTGTCACCAGACTTGGGAGTTCGTTCATGACATATCCCGATCATGCCAAGATTTAAAAGCTGTAATTACACAGTAAATACCAAGTGCTAGGTACTTTTCTTCATCACTCTCTTTTATTTCTATAGCAATGCTGAGAAGCAGTGACAGCAGTATCTGATTTTAAACATGGCTTCTTCTGAGACAGGAATTGGTCAGAATTGTGTACATTAGTGGTTCTCAAGCTTCCTTATGCTGCAACCCTTTAATACAGTTTCTTGTGGTGTGGGAACCCACACAACATAATATTATTTTCATTGCCACTTCATAACTGTAATTTTGCCACTCTTATGAACTGTTATGGAAATATCTGATATGCGACACCTGTGAAAAGGTAGTCAGACCCCCTCAACAAAAGAGGTCACAACCCACAGGCTTAGCACCACTGCTATAAATGAATGATCAGGAACCCACTACCAAGGACCAAATCTTGCCCACCACTGTCTCAGTTAGCTGCAGCCATCAACTTGACAGCCCTGGGAAAAGAGAATCTCAGCTGAGGAACTGCTCCCATCAGGTTGGCCAGTGGGCGAATCTGTAACAGACTTGTTGATGGCTAATTAACGTAGGAGTGTCCAGGCCACAGTGGGCAGCAGCCTCTCTAGGCAGGTAGGCCTGGACTGCATAAAGACGGTGACTCAGGGAGAGCAAGCCTATAAGTGGCATCCCTCCGTGCTCTCCATGCCGTGGCTTCCCCCATGATGAGCTGTACCCTGTGACCAGTGTACAGAAATAAGCCCTGTCCTCCCCAAGCTGCTTTGGCCAGCATTTTATCACATCATTAGAAAGGTAGCTAGGACAGCCACCTAATCTGCTATCTGCTCTTCAAGACAACACAGCCACACTCATTCACCTGACCAGAGTGTATGAGGCCTTTTCTGCAAAAATTGTAAGACTGAATGCTGCACGCTGCATAAAATTGAAAATAGTTCTGTATGGTCCTCCACAGGGAAATTTTCTCCACCTTTGTTTAGATGTCAACCTTCTAAGTTCTCCACATCTACAAGTGACTGCTGTGGTAGGAGCAAGCTAGTATTGTTTGCCATTTCAACTATTTTTAAGTTTACAATTCAGTGATAATAAGAACATTATTGATATGCAAGGATTGCTATAATTAATTGCTAGAAAGTTTCCATCTTTCCAAAATCACTCCCAAAGCCACTCATGACCACCGCCCTCCCTTTGTGTCTCTGTGACTTGGAATCTTTTAGTTCCCATGTCAGTGTCATAGAACAGTATTTGACCTTTTATTCAGGGTTATTTCACTTAGCATAATGTCTTAAGGTTCTTTTACGGTATAGCATGCATAAAAGTTTCAATTTCTTTTTTTAGCATGAATAGTATTCCATCGTGTACATATGTGTGTTTTGTATTTGTGCATACATATTTTTGCTGATGCCATGGGCTAGAAAGATGGCTCAGCTGTTAAAGGCTAGGCTCACAACCAAAACACTGATGCCCCTTTAGTGTGCATGGTCTTACTAGCCATGGATGGGATTTGGAAATCTCTACACAAGTCATGAACCTACTTTTTAAATCAGACTGTTGGAATTTGGGGGTTATTTTTTGCATTTTCTATTGAGTTTTAGGGGTTTCTTTGTATATTTTGAACACTAAGCCATTATAAAGTATATAATTTGCAGATAGTTTCCCTCCCATTCCATTGCTGCTTTTTCACTCTCTTCATAGTGGTCTTTCCTATACAGAAGTTTTTGATTTAATGAAATCTGATTTCTTCTCTCTCTCTCTCTCTCTCCTGTCCTGTTGCTTCTGCTTTTGGGATCATATCCAAGAGGTAATTGCCAAATATAATGCCACAAAGTTTCTTTTCCATTTTCTTTGAACAGTTTTATGGTGTCAGCTCTTACACTTAGTCTCTGACACTTCTTTTTGTGTAGTGGAAGATACAGTCCCAATTTTTCCCTCTTGCATATGGACATCCTTGTTGCTCAGTTACATATTCCTAATGGGAAATGCACATTTTAAATCATAGACAGGCTGACCACAGCATGTGCCCAAGGGTTTGTCTCCACATTTCCAACTGTCCCTTTGGTCTCCCACCTGATTCTGTGGTGGCAACATTAGGCTTTGCTTACTGTAGCTTTGCAGCAAGTTCACAATCAATAAATCTGAACATCCAGTATAGTTTTTTAAAGTATTACTCTTACTGTTTGGAGAGCCTTGATATTACACATTACTTTTAGAATGAAGATTTTATGTTTGTCTATGAGACTGCCATTTGGAATTTTGATAGCATCTACAGAGAGTCTGTCAATCAGGTTGTGTCATGTGACCATCTTAGCATCGAGTCTTCCAATCCATCCATCAGCATGGGAGTCTGTCATTCATTTGTATTATCAGTGTTGCAACAACAGTCTTCAGTTTCCAGTGTGCGTGTCTGGCCTCCTCCGTTAAGTTCATTCATAAATATTTTATTCCTTTTGGTGATATTATAAATAAAATTGTTTCTGTACTTTTCAGATTATTTATTGCAAATGTATACAAATGCAAGTGGTCTCTGTTGGTTTTGAATCCTGCAACTTTGCAGAAGTCTAGGGTATCTTTATTCTCATGTTACAGAGTGTCCAAGACAGTCATTAATTAGTGGGTAAGCAGGAGTTCCAAATCAACCGGTCAGCTTCCAGAGTCTTCTTCCTGCATCATCAATCTCCACTGAAAAATTAGCAAAGGGCTTGGCCAGGCCTCATTTATATCAAGTGGTAAATCCAAAACTCAAATTTGGATCTGACTCCGCTGCTTTGTCTGAACTATGACAGCGGTCTGGCTTCCTTATGGCACTCTAGCCTCAAATCCACTGGTTAGCTATGTAGGGAAGGAAAAATCCAAGTGTGTGTGTGACATATGCAATTAGAGACAGGAAGAGAATCTAAAGTGTCCTGCTCCATCACTCTATGCTGTATCACCTCGAGTTAGACATGGATCCAGCCTGGCAGCCAGCAATTCCCAGCGATAAACATGTATTTGACCAAATCCAGTTTTTATGTAGGAGACTGTGATTTGAACTCAGTTTCTCGTGTTTGTATAAAAAGTACTCTTACTTAGTGAGTAGCTCTACAGCCCAAGATGAAAAAAAAAAATTAAAGAGCAAAGTTATCAGTATATGGAGAGGGTAAAGGGATTCAACCTTAGGGTGACCTGAGCTGGAGGGCCCATTGTTGATTTCCCCAGGCAGCCCTAGACAGCATGGTGAATTACATGATGGATTGTATAATGACTCTAACTAGAGTCCAGTCAACACTTCCTCAAAAGGGCTAGAGTTCTAAATTGAATTTTAAAGGCGTATAAGGAAGGTGACACCAAAGTGAATCTCTCCTGAATCCTCCCAGCCTAGACTTTCCAGCTTCCCCATATTCGTGTGGAATTGGATTTCAATGAGGGATTTCTCACTCTGTCACACACAGCAACAGGTCCAAATTCTGAGAAACACCCAGGGGTGGCTTCCAGCCTTCAAGCCAAATGAAACAACACCAACTGGCTTCACTTGGATCCATGGGACTCTTAAGCTGACCAAGAGGTGGTCACTATACCTTGCAGAGGAATGCCATGGACTCATCCCAGACATCCTGGGCAGAGATCCCAAAAGGTAATGAACTTGAACTAAACAAGCCTCCTCATTGGCTGCTGCTGTTGATGTTGTAAAAGACTCTGCCCAATGGCTTTGGGCCTGAGTAAATGTTGGCTTGGCTGACCCGGTTCACTAAAATGAATTGAGCATGACTAAGGTATAAGGAGGCCAGCCCTTCCATTAACTGAGAAGGCATGCAGGGGCAGCAGAGAGGGGCTGCATACCAAGGCCGCAAACAAAGATTCCTATCCAAGTGGGCCAGTTTGGGGGAACATCTGGGGAGAAAAGGGAGAAGACAGACCTGAAGGACTCTGGGGAGCAGGCTCCAGAACGACAGTCTGAGGGAAACTATGTGATAACAGTCGGCAGATGTGGGTCCGAAGGTGCCCAGCCTTCCTGAATGTGAAGTGAGGTTAACACTCACCTGTTTCCTGTAAGGGATCAAGAGGCAGGGCATAGGAAAAGAAATAAAAACACTTACATCCTTAAATCCCTTACAGGGACACAGCACAGTATGGGTTGGGGTTTAGGGTTGTAGAGGGACAGGACCTAACCAAAGGGGCTTCAGTTTGGAGGACAGTACTTTAGGATGTATTCCTACATACTTTCTGTGAATTTAAATGACCCCTGTGTGTGTGGTAGGTAAATATACTAACAAAGAATTATGACTCAGCTAGGTGCCACCACACAGCTACTCTTCCCTCGTTTTCTCATTCAATCCACTATAAGGGGTTGGGTACTGTAGGCCTTGGAAATCTCTATAGTCCCATGTATTTTCTGTTCTGAAAACACATAATGCTCTTCTGTTACTTGCAGTCTTAGAAAGTGTATGATTTTGAAAAACAGTATGCAGTGCCATCCAATAGTCAAAAATAGCGCTTAAACCTTCCACCATCCTCAGCTCAAGAGGCCTCATGTTGGGACCTACAATGCAGGTATAAGAACATAGATTTGCCCTTATTTGCTGCCTTGCTCCTATCTTCCCTCCTACAGTTGTAGGATTTCTTCCTCCTGGGGCCCTGGCACGAGAAATCACAAATCTGCACTAATATAATGGGACACTTTGTTTTGTTTGGTTTTGTTTTGTTTTTGTAGCCATGAAAGATACTTACAGTCATCTCTTTTTTCTTTGGTGTGAGCCTGGGGTTCTGGTTGACTTGACAGTTCTCCCACTGCTCCCATCACTGGTGGGTGTTCCTGCTCTATTTTCCTTTTACAGGCAAATATGTCTTCCCTGCTTGTCCTATTATCTTCCCTCACTCCCTTGCAGAGGTCAACCTCTGCCGGGCCTCGCTGTTGGCATTACCGTGTCCCTGAAGTTGAGGATACTCCCATATAGCAAGCCTCTGATCAGAAAGCCTTCAGCTAACTAGAGGGCCTCCCTGAGGAGACATCCCTGCAAACTACCTGTTCCCCCAGGCCCTGTCTCCATCCCACTTCCTGATTATAAAGTCTCTTGGTGCATTATGGCAGGCTCTTGGGGTGCAAGCTTGGGACTTCAGCCATTTGCTGGGGATTAATGAAAAGCACTCCAGAGGTGATGAGGCAGACTTTGGGGAAAATGAGGACAACAGCATGCCCCTAGTTCAACACCTCCGCCTCTTCCACTTTTAATTATTTTATATCCTCCAATGAGGGGCCAATGGTCATAAGCCCATCCTACCTAATTCGTGTATGCAGTGTGGATGAGCCAGTAATTTTTTCCAAATGTTAGACAATATTACAAAGTAATTCTTCCTGCCCCTTATCTATACTATTTCCCCAACACACACACCCCCAAAAAAAATCTGATTTAAAATATTGTAAGACTCTAATAAATAAGTCAGAGTACTCTTACCCTGGCATGAAAAGAAAACCACACACACACACACACACACACACACACACACACACACACAAACCTAAGGGAAGGTATCCAGTGTGCTAATAGTTAAGAATAAGAGCTGGAGCTATGGAAGATCATTATATGTCCCTATTTTTGAGAGAAATCAATTTACAAATGAAAATAGATGTCAAAGAAATGTCTTTCCACAAAGTCAGAATTTAGGTTTTTTACATTATTTTTAAAATCCTTAGAAATACATAAAAACATCATAACCAAAATTAACCAGACCCAAAGACTATATTATTTTGTGAATTTACATACAGTTTACATACAATTGTAATTGGCATTTGAAATGGAAGTTGTAAAGCTTCTCATTAAATGAGAATTTATCATTTATCAACCACAAAAAATAAAATCACAACAGAATTAGAACTAGAAAAACTAACACACACATATTAATGTTCACTACTGCATTCAGTCTTTTCTTACTAATATTTAACTTTTCTTTCCATGTTAGATTATACCTACATTTATACCTGTTTAAATGTATACATACACACACACACACACACACACACACATGTTATTGGCTGGATTCCTCAGATAGGTGGTTTATTTCTGAGATTGTGTGACCTCACTTAATATTACATATTTTGATATTATCTACTTTCCTGAATAATTTTTATTTAAGTTTTAGAGTTTAGTAGTATTTACATACACACACAGAGAGAGCACATTTTTGTTACCTTTTTTTTTTTTTTACAAAGGGAAAAGATGTCTTATAAAGTGGAGAGAAATGGAAAACAGACAAAAGAGAAGAAAAATGGAAGAAGAAAGAGAAAGGAAGATAAGAGAAGGAGCGAATGTCCCTCTTGTGAACAAAACCATTTCATAAACATGCCACAACTACAGAACACTATTTTCCTTCTAAACAGGCTTTCCAAGTGTCCATCTTGGCACGCCACATACAGGCTGCACTGAGGGAGTGGGCTTGCAAAACCTACCTTGCTGTGAGGGGTAAGGAGGTGGCTAGAACACACCACCTCCAGCCATGTGTGGAGAGGAGTGAACCAGTTCCTCCTGTGTGGAGCCCAGACGCCTCTCACGGGACAGGTGTGATGTGCCCTGTGCACCAGCAGTGTGGAGAAGACGCGGGGAAGCTAATCAAAACGAGCTACACAAACAGGACTGCAGAGACCACCTACAAGCTCTTTAAATAACATTAGCTTAACAGCATCCATTTGAACAACGTGCTAATCTCAGAAAATCTTCTCATAAAAGCAACTTTTGGCAGCATCTCCTTAACGATCAGCGTCGTACTGAGAAGTGAGAAAGCCACAGTTTTTTCTTGAAGTCAAGCACATTGACTTCTCTATCACTCTCAGAGACAGGACCATGGGAATCAAGGCAAATGCCGTGGGGTGGGGGTGCGGCTCAGTGGCACGGTGCTTACTCAGCATGCATCAGGTCCTAGGTTCAATCCCTAGTACTGAGACTTTCAAGCCAAGACAAGACAGAGACAGCGAGGGACAGAGATTTGAAGCAGAGCTCTGTGCGGAGTATGTTCTCTGTGTGGCTCCTCTCTCTGATGCTTCTTCAGCATTTTCTGTATCTCAGAAGGTTGAACTGTACAGAGCTTTTCTCACTATCTACATTTGAGCAGGGTTTAGTCAGCAGAAAGAACCATAAGAACATGGAGTCAAGAGAAGAAAGGGAGTACTGGGTATTTATTCATCATTCGTTCATTCATTCCTTCATGCCCTCCAGGGCTCCTGGCACACAGTCCAGCCCTGTAGCCACAGCTTCGGTCGGGGTTGGTCTGCTAATCACATGACTGCTTTTCACTTTCAGATCATACTGACTTGCAGTAGAGATGTCCTGGAAGGGTCAGAAGAGATGTGGCGACCTTCACTGAGGTCTTTTGCGTGTATGACATGGCAATCACTTCTTTTAGACGTTTGTAAAGGCAGAGATGGAAAGAAGTACACTGAGTCCAGAGCGCATGAGATATAAAAGCAACAATGCACTTGTCACAGACTAGAAATGAGAGTGAAGGAAAAGACCCATCATTTTGAGGTCCAGGAACTATGATAGCGTGACACAAGAAAGGCTTACAACGCGGGCCTGGTGAGCTGCAACAGCAGGTAAAAGGCCCTGCTGTCAAGATTGATAAGTCGAGGCCAATCATCTGGATTTACATGGTAGAAGGAGAGAAGTGACTCCCCAAAGTTGCCCTCCAACATTCACAGGTGTACCATATCAGGTGCACCTGTGCTCATGTGAATGCCCAGGAGTGTGTACACACACACACACACACACACGCACACGCGCACACACACACACACACACACACACACACACACACACACACACACACAAAGAAGGTTTATAGCACAAGAAACTCCAGAACCAGATAGATTCAGAGGTGAATCCTACCAAAGCCTCCAAAAACTACCATGAATTCTTCTCATGCCACCCACAGAACTGTAATTCTTTCTCCAAGGCCAGCAGCGCTCTGTTCCTAAACTCTGACAGGAAGACAAGAAAAAGTAAAATCAGAGCCCAGTAACTTCAATGAGCGTAGACGTGAAAAATCTCAACAAAATAAAAGTCACATTCAACAGCACACTGAAAATGTCATTAGCCACATGAAGCTTGTTTTATTTCCAGTAATGCAAGGATAGTTCAACATACATAAATTAATATGTAATACATTACAGGAACAGAACGAAGGATAAAATCCTGTGCTCATCTCAATAGACAGAGAAAAGGTATTATATAAAATGAAACAGTCATTTCTGATGATAGCCTTGATTAAATCTAATGTAGAATAATTATACATTAACAAATCAAGTCTATATATGACAAACCAATGGTCAGCATTATAGATGGAGAAAGGTAACTGTGTTTCCTCTGAGATCAACACTAAGGGAAAGGTGTCTTTTCTCACTGTTCTTATTCAATATAATACTGAAAGTTTTAGTAAAAGCAATAAGGAAAGAAATAAATAAGAGAAACACAAGCAAATGAAAAAATTTTAGCATAAAAAAACCTACGGGGCCCACCAAGACTATTAAAACTAATAATGAATTCAGCAATACGTAGGATATAGAATTAATAATTATTTGTTTGGTTTGTCTGTTTCCATTTTTATTAATTAATTCAATTTATATTTTGGTCATAGGGCCCTCCCTCCTCTTCTCCCAGTCCCACTCTCTCTCTCTCTCTCTCACTCTCTCATTCTCCCTCTCATATTCCTCAGAATAGAAGAGCCCCCCTACCCAGAAAACCCAGCTCATCTACTCACATGAGGACTGAGTTCATCTTTCTCCCCTGTGTCCTGGTAGGGCAGTCCCATCAGGAGGAAGTGATCAAAAAGCAGGCAATATAGCCCATGTCAGATATATGACCCTCTCCCCTGACCAGTGGGCCAACATGAAGCCTAAGATGCCCATCACCCTGAGTGAGATAACACAGACCCAGAAAGACACACATGGTATGTACTCACTTATAAGAATATTTTAGTCATATAGTACAGAATATACATACTATAATGCTAGCCCTCCCCCACCGCCAAGAAGATAAGTAATAAGGAGGACCCAAGGGAGAACATGTAAATCTCATTGAGAAGGGGAAATAGAATAAACAGGTAGTGGTTGAAGAGTGGGAACAAGGTGGAAGAGGGAGCACAGAGAAAAATAAGGGTGGAGATCAGACTTGGGGAGAGTAGGGGTGGGAGGGCAGAAGGCCTGTAGAGAAAAGGGAAACCCCTGGGTGGGGGCATCTCTGAGAACAGCTACAGACCTAAATCAGAATAGGCCTCTAAGAGCATATGAGGGAGACTGAAAAGGACACCCATTATCTAGACAAGACTGTTGTGGTTATAATCAGGTTTTTGTTTTGATCCCAGGTGGAGGGTGTGGGGCTGATTCAGATTGTCCACAGCAGCAGACTATTTGCCTGGGGCAGGTTCTGAGAGGGGCCTTTTTCCAGTTGTCGATAGTTTAACTCTGAGAACTCTGAGAGGGAATAATGGCCAGAACCTGAAGAGCGTGTGAGGCCCCATGGAAGAGCAGGGCTGCTGGTATCCACCCCTGCTGTTCCTGACTACTGTTGGTGTAGCTGGATGAGAAGATGGAGAATACACTGAAATGATATTTGGACTTGCCCTAAGGAACCCAACAACCCTAATAGGCAGGAAGTAGGTAAAGAGAACTCTGCCCCCTCTCCCCACTAATGTTCCTTCTCTACTACCTCGTGTTGGTGTGTTGGTAGGGATTGGGTGGAGAAAGGTGGAAGAAATATAAGAAACGCAAATAAGATAGAGTTAAAAAGTAACGGCATCACAAGACTCCTAGTGGATGGAGAAGATCACCAACTCATCCACAGAAATCTCAATAAATAATTTCTAAATAAAGCAATGCATAAGCTGAGAAAGAAATCATGGAAGTGATCCTACTCACTTCTACATAAATAAATGATAAAGTAAATTTAACCAAGGTGGTGAAAAGTGTCAATATCCAGAATATAAAAGAAACCAAAAATATTAAACAACAACGAATCCAATAAAAATGGGTAAGTGATTCAAGCAAGCACTTCTACAGAAAGGAAACACAATAAATATACGAAAATGCTCAATATAATTAGCAATTGATAAATGTTAATCAAAACTATGAGTCCACCTCAGGCTAGTTAGAGTTGCTAAGTAAATAAATGCTAGCAAGGATGTGGAAGAACGGACATATACTATTGATAAGAATATAAACTAGTATAGCCATTTTGGAGAACAGTATGGAGGTTCTTCAAAAAAATGTAAAAATAAAACTATCACAAGATCCAGTTACATACTCCAAGGCATATGGCCAAAGAAAATGGAATCTGTATACCAATGAGATACCCTGGACACTAGTCAAGATAGTGAACTCAGCCTAGGGAAGGCACCAACAGATTCTGTGGATAAAGTAAATTTGATTTATAAACACAGCAAGCTATCATGCAGCCAAGAAGAATAACATCATGTCATTTGCAGCCAAATGAATGTAGATGGAGGGCATTGTGCTAAGTAAAATAAGCCAGACACAGAAAGGCAACTAGTGAAAGTTTTCCCCCATGTAAGGAAATAAAACATGGTCTGAAAATAATTGTTAATTACTAGGGATTTGGAAAGATTAAGAGAGAGGTGAAAGGGAATAGTTGGATATGACCTTTGAACACTGCATATACATAAGCTGATATTACATAAAATCTCATAAATAAGTAAAATAACTTATATTCACACAAAGAACTATGGTTGATGAGGCCACAAGCAGTGATAAATGCTTAGACTCAACAATAATAACTCGCAGAAACTCACTTTATGAGTTGCTGTATTGGGGTGAAGAAAAGATGGCAAAGGAAATAGCACCTAGGACCTAGGAAAAAGGAAACCCCATTACAGGGCGAGGCTTTGAAGCAGAGAATGCCTCTCCCTTTCCCTCCCTTTGAACAGCGAATGTCATTTTCTAAATGCTCAATTTGCATCTGCACCAAAGCCTCATGCTGTTTTTCCAACAACACCTAATAAAGACAGATCAGGCAAGGGAACTTAAGAAACTGACTTTCAAGCTCTCCCAAACACCAAAGGAAGGGGAAGAATGAATATTGGATTTATAATTACTGCACATTTTGAGAGAAAAAGAAAAATTCATATTCATAGGACATTTTCATAAATCATGCCTGTGATTTTTAAAATGTGGTTTGAAGAGACATAACTGTGCCTTCATCCTGCATCTGTTTCACATACACAGATGTGTCAGGTTTACATAAACCACACTGATAGAGATGAAAAATAAGGGAAGAAGAAGATAAAAATAGTTCTTATGGTATCAGCAACACCTTTTTTATTATCATTCTATATGACGATTTTGCAATCAGTCACACTCATGTATTGCATTGGCTAATGAGCTCAAACACTGAAAAGAAAGAGTGAGCTAACATCCACAATCCATTCTTCCCACTTAAAAAAAAACACAAAACAAACAAAAAGAAAAACCTCCAGTCACTATTTCAGAGGTAGTAAAATAAAGCCATCTCGCATTGTCCAAGCGCACCCATATCCTGTCCTGCCTTCCTTCCAATGTCGTCTTTGGCCTGATACTTTCCTGGGATACAGAGGCCATAGCTGCAACCTACAACCACCTTCCTTTTGCCAATGCTGATGTGCAACTATAAAGGTAACTAAGTAGTTAGATATTAGATAGCTGGATAGCTTCCCAGTCCTGAAGAGTTAACTGTGAATGGTAATTTTATCAGCTTCCCCCCTCTGTCCTTAATGAGCCTTGTGGCAGGGGAGGGGGAGCCCTTTATTTTTCCCTTCAAATAAAGCAGTAGTTCTCAACCTGTGAGTCCTGACCTCTTTGGTAGTCACATGTGAGATATCCTGCATATCAGATATTTACATTACAATTAATTACAGTAGCAAAATTACAGTCATGAAGTAGCAATGAAATAATTTTATGGTTGGGGGTCACCACAACATGAGGAACTGTACTTAAGGGTCACGGCATTAGGAAGGCTGAGAACCATTGAAGTAAGGAAACATTGAGCTTTTTATTCAACAATTGTAAAGAGCTCTGGGGTTCCCAGAGCTGAGTGTTTCTGAAATGCACATAAACCTGACTCCTAAGTATAGCTCATTCACTGACAGAAGCACACTTTTATCTTCTCCACCTGCATTATTTACAGGTCTCCCAATTATTCAGCTTTATCTTTTGTACTGTCACCAGCTCAAATCTTGAAGTCCATTGAGCCATTAGCACACACTTTATTCTCCTGCCAGGGGCAAACCAGTACAGTGATGAACAATTACTTCATGATGCAAACATCTACCCTAGATATAACATCTTATTGATATTAATTTCAAAACTCCTTTCATCTTGATATATTGTTTTGAAGCTTTTGGAATTTTGTACGTAGATAACAGAACATCGTGTTTTTTTGTTCCTTGAGTACATTCATATAAATCCATTCAGATAGTTCTTTTTGTAATAGTTCTCCTCAAAGCACTACACTTCATTTTGGAGTTTTTGTTTGTGTTTGCTCAGTGTATCTTCATCAATGTCCCTTCAACTCCCCAGGCTAGGAAAGGTATGAATTTGGTTATCTTTCTCCACTGCTTGCTCCAGTTTTCTCCAAGCACATCATGTCTATGACACTACAGTCCTATAAGATCCTGAACCATCCAAGTAGAAAGCAAGGGAAAGCCAATTCCCTTCGTGATCCCACAGTCTCACAAACTACGGCCTTCCCCCCTCCCTACCAGCCCCTACGAATGACTCAAAAGGCAAACCCTTCCAGACTGAGCTGCCCTGGCTCCTATCAGAGCTTAAGTGCCCTTCCTTCCTAGCATTTGTAAATCACAAATACTCTGTGCAGGCCAGAGGACATGACGTGTTCCTGGAGGCTGAGTAGCAGTGTGCCTGTCTCCTTGAAGACTCCTCCCTCATGATTGAATAAACACAGCTTCCATCCATTTATCACTGTTCATCCATGGGAATGAAAAAGAATGATAAACATGAAAGGATTTTAAATCCCCACTCTGAATCCTGTCACCCGGGCCAGCGGCTGGCACCATGGAGGTTTGCCTCCCCTCTTTCTTCGGTGCCCAGGCTGCCTTTACTGTGCTGTATGGTCACATCCATGATTACTTCTGGGATCTGTTCTCTGTCAGGAATTTTCATATGATGAAACAGAACAAAATATTTTTTTTTCCTCTGGTACCATGTTATATTTTGGAGGCATTAAATTTGCAGGTGCCTCATTTGACTTTAAGGCCTCACCACATGGTTCCAAAGTACAGAGATGACGTCTCAGTCCACACTGTAACAAGGAGCCCCACGGGAGCCGAGGGCCACACCAGGTGCTCCGGTCTTTTCCCACTCTTTTAATCTGTTGCTATTTCTATGTCCCCTGGAAGAAGAGAGAAGTCTCGTCTCAGATCATAACTGAATTTCTTTGATTCCCAAGCTTCAAGACTCTTACACATTTTGTCCCTCTAAAACACACTCTCCTTCTGACCCACGAACCTATACCCTACACTACAGGGAACCTGGTTATTTCCTGTTCAGTCTCAGGGCCTCAAATTAATTTTCACTCCCTCTAAGGGATGATGGGCCCTCTTGTCACATCTGTTCTTAATACACAGTGAACTTCCTGTTAGCTCCTTACATACAAACTGTAACCACCTATTCTTTGTCAAATTAGGTCCTCCATTGACTATGCTTTTCTTCAACCATGGAGTATTTAGCATGATGCATCCACATGATGGGCATTTAATAGAATTCCTGAGTGAATCGATGTGTTAAACCACAAGATAGAACAGGAAAGGGAAATGAAATATTTCCAAAGCCTTGCTTTTCCAAGACAGTAAAAATCAGTGTACATAATGTCCCCTGACTTAAATGTCCCCTACCAATCTTTCTCCTCAAAAAGAAATCCCAGCATTTCCATCTTAAACTCTGGCTTCCCCATGTGGATTAAGTAATGATGACTTTATACCTCATTTTGCCAGCCTTGATTATTTTGCTGGGCCTATTGGGAAGAAAGGATCTTGCTTTTAGTTGGTGGTACTGAGATGCTAGGATGAGGGGATCAGGATCAGATCTACTGGCTGGTAAGGGGTCTGGATGTACGATGGTGTCCTTTAACCATACAGCTCTATACTCACCTGTAGCAGTCACAGCTGCTTAGTTTTCAATTGTTTTGGTCATTTTTAACTGTGCAACTGTTTAAAATGAATTTATTTATTTATTCACTTTACATCCCAATCTTAGTCATCTCCTTCCTCTCCTCTGGGTCCCTCCTCTCCCCCTTCCGCCATTCTTCCTCCCCTCTTCCTCAGAAAATAATTGCACAACTTTGATTTGTTCAATTCAGGTTGACTTTGATTCGTGTCTATTAGAATAGACTTTCACTGTCTTTATTCTACTCTGTGAAAGATGGACAAGGACAAGATCTCAACCAAACAGTTCTCGGGGCCCTCTCTAGCCATTGCTCCTTCCCTGTAAGACCAGGTGGGAATTGATCACTCAGTGACTAGATCCACTGATAACACACTTCCTAAGAAACACCACAGCATGTGGCTTTTTGGCTCATGACAAGGAGGCCACAGAAACATGGAAAAACCTGGCCCTCTGCAAGAGAAACATTTATAAGCAAATCACAAAATCTACTTTGCCAAACATTCCTGTTGAAAGAGAAATCCAGATAGTATCTTCCCTATGGGGTTTCTGAGACAACCCTTCAGTTCTGAAATACAACACTTTGAATTTTTTAATTTCATTCCCAAATTTCTAAATTCCTGGGAGGCAGACTGGGCTCACATCTCAAGCCAGTGCTAGCCACCGGTAAGAGCTGGGCAACCTCCAGGTGAACTCCTGCCTCCATTACAAATGTGGATGTTGTACTTGGACGAGAAACCCTGGGAAGAGACATAAAATTTAGTTGAGAAACAACCACACCCCTAATACCATGGACCCACAACGATCCACTTGGCAGAAGAGCACCTACATGAGGAATTGGAGAAGGAAGTTTTCCAACAGTGTGCTAAACCTTAGGAAACCCAGAAATGTTCAAAAACACCTCCCAAATACAGTGATTCATGTGTGTACACACATACACTGGACACACACAGACACATGTATGCACATGCACACATGTACACACACACGATTAGACCCTTATATTTTTGTAAGTCACTAATATCGTATCTTATTCGATAAAAGGCTTTGGCTTTTGGCAGAGTTACGCAAATGTAATGCCTTCCCATTGGAGACAACAATGTGCATTATGGTCTTCTTTTAATAACATCTGAGATGACTTTGATCTTGGAGGTACTAAAGAACAAACATACAAAGTCATTAACAATGACACACTTAAAGTCTCCACCTGCCATGAAGCCCACTGAAGTCTGTACATCAAACCACTCCATCCCAAGGATCTCAAAGCACAGAAGTGCTGCTCCCAGGCCACAAAGCCAGGTCCAAGTACGAGACAACATGGTTGTGAACACAGATGACACCTGTTGGTCTATGACATTTGGACAGTGGTCTAACTTCACTGCTCCTTGGCTTCACTGTCAGCAAGGTATGGGGGTGGCTAATAACAGTACTTGAGTACAAGGAACACTGGCAGTATTGAGCGAGGTAAATGCTTGAATTGCCAGAACCATTGTTCACCTTCCAAATGTTGTCTTTGCTGCAGGGCACCTTCTAGGCACTGAAGCCTTTGTGGTCTAGAAGGGACCAGGTTTGCCTCAGCTTCCTGATGTCGTTCTCTAGTTTAGCGGTATTGTTGTTTCCAGGCAGATGATCTGGCATATTTTCACTGAGCTGAAATGAATAACACTGAACATTTATTGTCTGAAAATGATAACAATAGAGTAAAAGCGGACACCATAGATACACGCAGGCAGAGCTACTGCTACTAAACTGTGAGCTCCACCACACTAGGACCAGACCACTTTTCTTCACCACTATTCTTGTGGCTTTCAGCAAAGGACCTGTCACAAACAGGGTCCTGATCATCAACGTGCTTAAAACAATCAAGCAAGCAAGCAAACAAACAAAACAAAACAAAACAAAACAAAACAAAACAAAACACAGTCAAGTGGTAACTGACCTGATGAATGCCAGATGGCAAGTCCCAGCCAATACAACATCACGGATAGTCTTGGCAGTGGCACCAATGAGCATGGGCAAGATAACTGGCACTCGGTCTCAGCAACATTGCTTCACAATGATAGCAGACAGATGGCCTTTTTCATGGAGCCTAATTTTTGAGCTAGGCAAGGGGCAATAAGGCAACAAAGATGTTGGTAAAGATCTCACTGCATACCTCAGAGCTGACCTTGACCAAGCACTGTTGGTATCTGCGTGTCTTCACTTGTCACAACTCCACTGGCTAGTCCAAAAGTAAAGGAAAACAGATACCTGGCACTGTCCTGACTTCTAGCACATGGGAGGCATTTCTAACCCATTATGACACTATTTCTGTCCTTGGCTCACTTGGATGCTATTTCTCCACACAATATTCCAAAAAGCTACTACCAATAACTGAAGCTGGCCTTTGTGCTGAAGCAATTTTGTCATCTCTAGTTTGTCTGTTGATGTTTTTGCTGTTTTGTTTTTCATGCCATTCTAAGAGTTATTTCCTATCTTTCCCCCTTCGTGTAACATTCTAATTTTTATCAGATGGTTTATTTCTCCTTCTTCCTAATTTCCCGTCAGCCAAAGGCCAGGCTCTGGGGGTACATTGTACCACATACCCTGGCTATAACGCTGGCTCAGGGACACTCCAAGGCAAGCCAGTCCTCTCTGTCCATGGTTACTGAATTTCTTTTAGAGTGGTAGGAAGGCCCCACTTGGTCTAGACTTGTTATGGGCATAGAGCTGAGAGGAGCCAAATGAAGACTGGAAATAGAAACAACAGGATCAGAGCAAGCAGATGAGAATGAGCTGATTCTTTGAGAGCACTCAAGTGCTAGCATCTAGCCAGACCTAACCTTACCTTTGAAATTAATGGTTACAAGTAAAAGTGTCTTTTTATTTTTATTTAACTGGCCTGTGTTGAAGGTACTGCATTCTGCTAATTCTCTAAAATCAAATAGCCCAGGAAATGGCCCTAGAGGCCAACCATTCAGCCAGCATTACCCTGGCTTGGTGGAAGAGGCACTGAGGGCCACCATCTCTTTCCAATAGAAGAATCCCATCTGGTGCAACAATGCCCAGAGCAAAGCCATGCCAGTAGGGTCTCAAAGGGCCTAGAGACCCACTGCCTGAATGCTGGTTCAGAGAATTCCTTCCCATGCTTTTTGCCACCTAAATGTCTCCAGCACAGAGAGGCTCACCACCTTTCACAAATCTCTCCCCAAACTCTGCCAGCTCTGACCCTTCAAATTTTCTGTTAACTAAGATCCTTGGTATGGAGTCCACAGCCTGTTTCAAGTACACAGCCTAAGCCACCCCCATTAGCAAGAAGAGCTCACTCAGTAACTCCATGCCCATCTATTGACATATCTAGCACATGCTTTCAAATATGGCCTAGGTGTTTAAGACACATCAGTAAAGAAAATGAATAGGAGCCTGTCCCATAAAGCTTATATTATAGAGATAGAAACGTGATGATTATTATTATGAAGCACTAGAAAGTGACAAAAGCCAATAGGACCATATAGTACAGGGTGAGAGCTCTTGAGGGCATCACTGCTACTTTAAACTGGGTGGTTTATGTGGACTTCTTTAGGAAGGTGATACTGAACTTGAATGGAGACATGACCTTTGCAGAGTCAGGACATTCATGCAGAAAGAAAACACTGTTAATTGGTTTTTTTGGGGTTATTTTTGTTTTTGTTTTTTTTTAATTCTCAAACTTCTGAACAATATACCAATTCAAAGAGGGGGTATTTGTTAATAATTCAGGGCCATGGCCATATGTAAACTAGTTCACACAAGTTACTTTCTATCTTTTCTTCTTTACATGTTTAGGGAGGGGACAGGCGAAAGCTACTTGGCGGTGAGCAGCCAGGAGCTGAGGAGTACAGCTTGTGGGAAGCGTGCCGACCTCACAGTTTGCCTGAGCCTCACCCTGCCAGGGCATCAATTCCATAAACATCTGGAAAATGAAGTTAGTACCAGAGGATTCCGATAAGTGAGCAGACGGCAGCTCACTTTTTGTTTTTTCAACAGCAGCTGAGGATGCTGCTTCCCAGGGCTGACCTTTGCATCCCAGGGTAAAAAGTGGCTGCTGGGAAGGGGCTCCTCGGCCTGGGATAGTCAAAGAGGGTGGAGTGGGGTGGTGCACTGGGCGCCTTTCCCATGTGTGTTGGGGTGCATTCGTTCCTAATCTGTCCTCCCTCTGGCTCAATTGCTTGACAGAGATTTATATGCCAGCGTCATGATCACCCTGGATCCTTTGGGGAAAACATAAAACAAATCCCCAGGATTGGGGCAGGAGGGGGCAGCCATCAGTTAACCAAAGGGAGGGAAGTCAGGCAGCTGTGCATAACTCCTGTGGTTCAAGGTGCATCTTGGGGCTTCAGGCCAGATTCCAAGGTACCACCAGAGCTGCAGCCAGAGGGGGCTCTGAGTACTTCTCCCAGAGTCTAACCAAGGGACCATAATCTCCCTCCTGCCTTCCCAGTCAGGATCTAAGAACTGGGCAGCAGAGGCAAGAATCTTTGAGCTCTTCAGACTTTCTCAGACCTCAATGAATCACAGGTGAGAATGGGTTCCCCTTGGGGAATTCGCTGCCTCTTCTCTACCTCCTTTCTCAGAAATGGCCAAAGACATAGAAGCTTACCTGGTAACAGAGGATGCTAAATTGTCAAAACCATATGAAGTTCTTGGCACATCCTAAGCCCTTAGGACACTGGTCTCCAGTGTTACTTTGTTACTTAACATAACAATGGGCCCAGAAGTGCTTATATCAGAGCACACAGCATCGTCTCCAGAAATGTGCCTCAATAACAGTCCTGAGTCTGTGAAATGGATCCGTGGGTAAGGGAACTTGCTGTCAAGGCCGATGACCTAGGTTCAATGCCCAGGACACATATGTCAATAGGAGAAAACTGAATGGACTCATGCAAGTTGTCCTCTGACCTCCACACAAATTCTCTATGGCTCACATGTCCACATTACACATACACACATACACATAAATAAAACATAGAAGAAAATAAAATATTTTTTAAAAACTAGTTCCCCAGAAATATGATAACAAAAACCTTCTGTTTTATTACTTGATTGTTATTCTACAACCGCACTGGGGTGATGCGACGTGCTATCCAGGGCCGGCTGCAACAGGGTAGTTAACCTGTCTCTTTGTGGAGAGCATAAACCATATACACTGGCATGAGCCCAAAGCCTGGGAGAAATCAGCCTGTGCAAACAAAGTCTTTAATAGAAATCATCCTTTTGTCCCTCCAGTCATGACCTGGTCATTTCAGCACTAAAGACACATAAAATTTGAAATAAAGTCCCACAGGAATCATTGGCTGCAGCAAGACATAAATCCTACAGGACCTAGCTCAGCATCATGGGATGCAACTCACCAGTCCATGTGTCTATAGGAATTCAGCACCTTGAACGTACAGCGCCAGACAGTGAGGGTGAGTTAGTTAAAACCGTACACAACATACGTCTCACCCACAAAGAGGGCAGGGAAAAGTGCAAGGGGAGTGCAAAGGAAGGAGAACTCACTTTTGACCTGGGAAAGTGGTCATGGTTTCTTAGAGAGTCTGGCTTCTGAGTGAACTAGACCACGTGGGAGAATGAGATATCCATTGCGTTAGGGAGTCCGGCCTCTATTCAGAGTTGCGGAGGCACCACGGAAGACCCTCACATTTCATTTTTAAAAATACCGAGTGAGTTAAGCTTTGAGTTTGATTGTTTCCTCCTGTCTTCTCCTCTTGTGTGTGCTTGCTTCACTTTTTTCTAGAGCTTCCAGGTGAGCTGTTATGCTGCTAACATGAGCTCTCTCTAATTTCTTTCTGTAGACAGTGCTACGAGCTTCCCTCTTAGCACTGCTTTCATTATGTCCCATATGTTTGGATATTTTGTGTCTTCATTTTCATTGAGTTTTAGGAAGTCTTTAATTTCTTTATTTCATCCCTGAACCAGTGGTCATTGAGTAGGGAACTGGAAATGTCCAAGCAATGACTGGCCCAACATGGGACTCACCCCATGGGAGACAGCCAACGCCTGACACAATTAACAGTACTCTGCTTTGCTTGCAGACGGGAGCCAACCATAGCTGCCCTCTGAGTGGCTCTGCCTGATGGAAACACATGCAGAGACCCACAACCAAACATTGGGTGGCATGCAGAAAGTCTTGGGGAATAGTTGGGGGAACCAAAGGGGACAAGAGCTCCACAAGAAAACCAACAGAGCCAACTAACCAGGGCCTAGGGGCCCCATGGAGAATGAAGCACCAAACAAGACTATGCATGGATTGGACGTAGGTCCCCTACCCAGATGTAGCCTATGTTCAGCTCAGTCCACATATAGATTTCCTAGGAAGGGGAATGGGGGCTGGCTCTGACATGGACTCTGTTGCGTGCTTTTTGATCGCTTCCCCTTGGTGGGGCTGCCTCTTCAGGCCACAGGGGAAGAGGATATGCTCAGTCCTGATGCAACTTGATGTGCTGGGGGGAGGGGCTCCCCTTTTCTGAGGAGAGTGTAGGGGGTTAGGAGAAATAGGGAAGGAGTGTGGGACCAGAACGAGAGGAGGAAGGGGGCTACAACTGGGATATAAAATGAATAACTTAAAATTAAGATAAATAATAAATAAATAAAATACTGACTGAATGGGTATCACTGGAAATACAGCACAGCACAGCCTAAGGACTCAGACTACAAGACACACAGCAGACTCCCCTCTCCTTCAAAAAGAGCTGACCCTTGAAAGGCCTATTTCCTCTCTGAACCTCAGTTTTCCCTGTGTGAAACGGGGATATAGAGGCATCGCTCACTTGGCTATAGTGAGAACTAGATGGGTGGCTTAGCTTGGTTTAAATGTGTAGAAGAAATCCAAGAATCAGCTGGGATGTCCTAACATGTCATGCATCCAGTTCTGAGGTGGAACCCTTTACGGAAGCATCTGACACTTGACCTAGAGCATAGCTGGTGCTTTCTGTTCAAGGAACCCCTGCCTGGATTGAAGCTGGGCTTTTCCTCTTCTTTTTTCCTAAAGTTCACTTTTCTTATTTTGAGATCATTGTAGACTCCCTCACATTTTTAAGAAATGATAGACAGTGAGTGTGTTTCCCCCTCCCAGGGAGTGGGAAGGGGAGAGAAAAAATGTTCTACAAAGCTGTCAGATGGTCACATAGTAGCCAGCTCTCCGACACTGACAGTGACAGCATGCACAATTCTCATTCAGATTTCCCAGGTGTCACTTGAGCTTTCTTCTGCGTCCTGGGGGCCAGTTTCCGGTAATTTTATCAGGCATGTTGCATTGGTGGATCCATCACTATAGTCAAGAAAAGAGGACAGAAACCCTGATACTGTACTTCTGTGTCCATGCCCACTTCCCTCACTCCTGTCCAGTTCCAAATTCCTGGAAATCACAAATAAGTCAGTTCTTTAAAAAAAATTAATTGGGTTAATAATGCAGGGGAACATGTTTTTTGGGGTCTTTGGGTCCAGAATACAGCGAAAGAACAGCCCCAGGCCTGAGTGGCATGCAAGCAACAAAGGGTGTTCATTCTTCAGAAGTCCAGCGTGCTGTGGTCACCACCTTCACAACATGGTTGCTACAACGAGAGGGGCATGCAGGCCCCCTTGAAAGCCAGAAAAGGCTTCCTACTGTGGCTACATACCCTCTTGAGATTGACTGGTGCCTGTGGAGGCTACGTGACTCGGGTCAGGACTTAGGTGCTTTTGAAACCAGTAGTTAAGCAGCATTATCTTTCCCAGGCCAGATGTATTAGCTGTTTCTGATTGGTTGCCCTTTTTCTGTGTTTTATCTTGCAATTCTTAGGCCTGTGCTGTCTAGCAAGAAAATGAAGCCTGTCATGGAGTTGGTCAGGCTTATTTAGCCAGGCTCTCTCAGGGGCAGTGTATATGTCACAGCACAGGGGTAAAGATCAGAGGGCAGTTTTATGAAGTTGTTTCTCTGTAATTTTTTTAATTCCAGAGATCAAACTCAGATCACTGGGCTAAAAAGGCAGGAAGTCTTACCTGCTGTGTCATCTTGCTGGTGCCAATCAAGCCACTTCTATCATTGTTCCACAATTACAGAAATAATTTATAGGTAGAATCATATAGTATATAACTTTTTTCACAATTGGCTTTTATCAATCTGCACAATTCTATTGAGATTATGCCATTTTTTTTTCCAGGCTGAATAGTATCCCCATTGTATAGATGTACCACAATTTGTTTCTCCACTCATTCGCTGAAATGCATTTAAGTTCTTGGCAAATTGGGGCTGTAACGAATAAAGATACTCTGACGAGTATTCCTAGGCTCTGTGTGACTATGAGCTTTCACTGTCTGCCTTGTGGCCAGTGCTGAACAGCACAGGTATTACGGCTACAAATACAACTCAGTAACACAGTGCTTGTCTAGTGAGCACAAGATCAAGGCCTTGGTACAATTCCCAGGGCATGTGCATAAAGACACACATACACGCACACACACACACACACAGGCACACAGGCACACACATTGCAGCTACTTGTTCATATGCTGCTTTATAAGGAATGGCCAAGCCATGTTTCCAGCATGGCTCAGGACAACTCTACATTCCAAACAGCAAAATATCCTTTTGTCAGCAGGCGCTCAGTATCAGGTAGAGTTACTGACTTCTCAAGTGTTAACCATCCTGATGGACACACATATTTTAGTTCCTGAATGGCTTGTAATGTTGGATCTATTTTCCATGCCTATATGCTAAATATATATAGCCTCCTGAGTAAAATGTCCACCCCTTCCAGTGCAATGTCTTTGTGCCTGTGTTCTACATGGATTGTTTGGGTCTTTTAATGTTAAGATTTTAGGGTTCATTATATATTCTCAACCACACTCTTGTTGGATGTACGGTTTGAAAACATTTTCTTTCCATTGGCAGCTTGCCTTTTTCCCCTTTGAGCAAGGTCTTTCACAGAGCACACATATTTAATTTTAATGTGGTCCCATTTATCATTTAGCCTTTTATGGATTATCTTAGCTCAACCATAATAAAATACAATAGGCACAATATCTTAGGCAACAGGTATTTCTTTCTCAGTCTTTGAGACTATAGGAATGGACAAGGTCAAGGTGTCAGCAGAGTCACTGTATAGCAAGAGCTTTCTTTCTCCTTTCTTTTTCTTTATCCAGACCATTGCCCCTTGAATAGACTTTCTTAAGTGGAAGTCTGCGGTGAGAGAGAGATAAAGCAGACTCTCTGCTGTTCTTCTTCCTTGGACATGAACCCCATCATGAGGGCCTCATAGCATGACATTATGTGAATCTATCTCACTAGCTCCCCAAGGGCTACAGCTTCAATACCATCATATAAGGTTCAGGGCTTCAGTGTAGAAACCTCAGTGAAGAGACCCAGTTCAGCCCTCAGCATGTCTCATCAGCCCTCAGCACTCATCAACTGAGTGCTGCCCAGTCCTGTGTTCCAGGTATTCCCCTATGATGTTGGACAGTTTTATCTCTTACATTTTAATCCCTGTACTACTTTGAGGTTCTTAGGATGAAGTCACTTCATGCCTTGGGTTGTCCAGTTTTCCTACTGTGGAAATGATTGTCTTTCTACACTGAACTGCTTTTGAAACCTTGACAGACAGAGGGTGAATTTATGTGTGCCTAAAATTGCTGTTTTGCTCTGTTGGGCTGTGTATCTGTTCTACAAGCTGCACACCATCCCCATGGATGCAACTATACAGAAAGCCTTAACACTGAATAAAATTTTTCTCACTTTAGTCTTGTTTTTCAAGATTGTTTTGGCTATTCTTGAGTTTTTCCATATAAATACTGTAATAAGCCCATATTCCTACCACAAATGTTGATAGAATCTTGTTAGAAACTAAAAATTATGTCATTTTGGGAAGAAATGACATCTTTGCTCAGTGGACTCTTTGAATCGATTGTCATCTGTTCTACTTTATTTTCTGTTGCTGTGATAAAACATTCTGACCAAGAGCAACTTGGGGGCTCCAGGTCACAGTCCATCACTGAGGAATGTCAGTGAAGACACTCAAGGCAAGAACTATGGAGGAATTCTCTTTGCTAGCTCATTCTCTGGCTTGCTCAGGCCCACACTCAACTAGCAGCCTAGGGCCACCTCTCCAGAAAGGTCACCATTCACAGTGGGGTGGGCTCTTTTGTGTCAATTAACAACCAAGATGATCCCTTATAGACATACACATAGACCAACCTGATAAAAGCAATTACTCATTTGAGACCACTTATTCAGAAGATTCTAGGCTGCATCAACTGGGCAGTTAAACCTAATGAGAGAACTCCAAACCTTGTCAGCTCAACACACAAACACATCACTTTAAAACTTTCATTTTTGGGGGGGAGGATCCAAGATGGCAGCGCTGGGAGGATACTGTGTCTGATGAACAGGACAGCAGTGACTGCACAGCAAACAACAGACTGAACTCTGGGCCCTAAACACCAATGATTGTTTCCCGGGTGAGAGGAAACCCCACGGTGTGGGAAGCAATCAGGTTCAGGTCACCCAGCTAAAAGCCAGAAGAGTTCCCAGGTCCCAGCAGGCGCTTGGTCGCCAGCCCGGAGCCACGCACCTGCAGGTTCTAATCACCATCCCCAAGCTGAACTGTGGGCACCCAAACACCAGAGACTGGGATTTCCAATGGAGAGAAAACCCAATGGAGAAGGAAGCAATCGGGACTGACCTCATAGTACCCAGAAGATCCCTGGAAAATGTCCCGGGGTCTGGCAGGCACTCAGTGGCCAGCCCAGAGATCTGCCTGTATATCCAACTCATCATCCCAGACGGAACTGTGGGCCCCAGGGCTCTAGAGACTGGGTTTCTCTGTCAGGAGGAAACCCCACAGTATGGGAAACATCAGGTCTGACCACAGGGCACTCAGCCAACCCCCCCCCAACACACACATATAACAAATGTTCTTGGGAAAAGTTCTTGGGTTCCTACAGGTACACAGCCGCCATCTAGGAGCCACCTCTCACCTGCACCTTCATGCTCTACTCACCATCCCAGATGGAACTGTGGACCTCAAAACACCACAGACTGGGTCTTCCTGTCGGGAGGAAATCTCACAGTGGGGGAAACATCAGGTCTGACTTCAGAACACCCAGCGCTGGAAAAGTTTCTGGGTTCACGCACACTCCAGGCTCTAGCCTCCTGCTGCACACATGAGAGCTGTGCTCACCTGCCACTGATTACTGCTTGGATGCTGGGGCACAGAGCTCCAACCTCAGAACTACAGAAGCTTGGATTCACAGGATCAGCACACAGATACTGTTCCGAGGGGCAACCAGTTATCCCTAACTAAGCTGACCAAACCGAGGTACTCCCTGGTTATTCAATAGGACTGTGCCTAAAAACACAGTGTAAGAACAACAGTAGCAGCTCAGTAATTTCAGAGCAAGAAACCCAGCAGCAAGTCAGCTCTTTCCAGGACTTCTCCTGGTAAGAGAAGAGGCCCCCTGAAACAAAAACCACAGTTACCACTCAGGTCCATATGCCTAAGGTAAGCTGCAGAAATTGCTGAGAAGCACCAGCCGTTCAGTGACCATACCCAAAGAGCTGAGGAGATTGCCTTCAGGAAAAATCATTTTTCTGCCAAGGGATGCTCCCCACCCCAGAATTCCAAGAAGCACCAGAATCTAACAGCCAACACCTGAGAAAACCTGATGAATAGAGGCCAGCAAAAAAGCTCAACCAACAAAAGCCAAAGCAATATGGCATCTTCAGAAACCAGTTTTCCAGGGGCAAGAAGCCCTGGGAATCCCAGAATCATAGAAGAAAATTTCCCCAACTTAAAGGAGAGGCTGATAAGCATAAAAGAGGCATACAGAACACCTAATAAATTAGACCAGAAAAGAAAATCTACCCACCACATAATAATCAAAACAGTAAGTATACAGAGCATAGAATAAGTACTTAAAGCTGCAACGGGAAAAGGCCAAGTAACATATAATGGGAAACCCATCAGAATCATATCTGACTTCTCAACAGAGACTATGAAAGCCATAAGGGCCTGGACAGATATCCTGCAGATCCTAAGAGAACACAGATGTCAGCCCAGGTTACTATACTCAGCAAAATTCTCAGTCATCATAGATGGAGAAAACAAGATATTCAACAACAAAAACAAATTTAAACAATATCTACCCACAAATCCAGTGTACAGAAGAGACTAGAAGGAAAAATACAATCCAGGAAAGCTAACTACATTCAGGAAAACACAGAAAATAAATAACCTTAATATAGGAAAACTAAAAGTAGCCAAGCACACAAACACACTACCACAACCAACAGCAAAATCAAAGCATCTAACAGCCACTGGTCATTAATGTCTCTCAACATCAGTGAACTCAACTCTCCAATAAAAAGACACAGACTAACAGAATGGATACATAAACAAGGCCCAACAATCTGTTGCATACAAGAAACACACCTAAGTCACAAAGATACACATTACCTGAGAGTAAAGGGCTGGAAGATGGTTTTCCAAGCAAATGGACCCAAGAATCAAGCAGGAGTAGCCATTCTAATATCTAATAAAATAGATTTTTAACCAAAATTAATCAGAAAAGATGGGGAAGGTCATTCCATCCTCATAGAAAGAAAATTCCACCAAGAAGAGATCACAGTTCTGAGTATCTGCTGCAAAAACAAGAGCACCCATGTTGTAAAAGAAATATTAATAAAACTGAAACTACACATAGATCCCCACATATTAATAGTGGGAGACACCCCACTTTCAACAAAGGACAGGATAACAAAACAGAAATTAAAAGAATAAACAATGACCCTGATAGAGGTCATGAATCAAATGGACCTAAAAGATATCCACAGAACCTTTTACCTACACAAAAGAACTTACCTTCCTCTCAGCACCTCGTGGAACCTTCTCCAAAATAGACCATATAGTTGGTCACAAAGCAAGCCTCAACATATACAAGCAGATTTAAATAATCCCCTGTATGCTTTCTGACTACCATGGACTAAAGCTGGACTTGAACAACAACAGAAGAAATAGCAAAAAGCCTACACACACATGGAAACTGAACAACTCAGTACTCAATGATGACTAGGTCAGGAAAGAAATAAAGAAATTAAAGACTTCCTACAATTCAATGAAAATGAAGGCAAAATAAATGTAAACTTATTGGACTCAATGAAAGCAGTGCTAAAAGGAAAGTTCATTGCACTAAGTGCCTTCAAAAAGAAATTTGAAACATCTCATTCAAGCAACTTAATGGCTCACCTGAAAGCCCTAGGAAAAAAAGAAGCAGACACACCCAAGAGGAGGAGATGGCTGGAAATAATCAAACTCAGGGATGAAATCAATGAATTAGAAACAATAAAACAATTCAAAGAATCAATGAAACCAAGAGCTGGTTCTTTGAGAAAATCAACAAGATAGACAAACCCTTAGCGAAACTAACTAAAAGGCAGAGAGACAATATACAAATCAACAAAATCAGAATTGAAAAGGGGGACATAACAACAGACACTGAGAACATAAAAACAATCTTTAGGTCTTATTTCAACAGTCTATATTACACAAAATTTGAAAATTTAAATAAAATGGACAATTTTCTTGATCTATTCCACTTACCAAAGCTGAATCAAGACCAGGTAAATAAATTAAATCGTCCTATATTCCCTAAGGAAATAGAAGCTGACATCAAAACTCTCCCATCCATAACAAGCCCAGAGCCAGGTGGTTTCAGCACAAAATTCTACCAGACCTTCAAAGACATGCTAAGACCAATACTCTTCAAACTATTCCACAAAATAGAAATGGAAGGAACATTAGAAAACTCATTCTATGACGCCACAGTCACCTTGATACCTAAACCTCACAAAGACCCAACAAAGAAAAAAGAATTTCAGGCCTATCTCTCTTATGAACATTGATGCAAAATTACTCAATAAAATACTTGCAAATCGAATCCAAGAACACATCAAAGATATCATCCACTGTGACCAAGTAGGCTTCATCCCAGGTAGGCAGGGATGGTTCAATATATGGAAATCCATCAATGTAATCACCATATAAACAAACTGAAAGAAAAAGACCACATGATAATCTCCTTAGATGCTGAAAAAGTATTTGATAAAATCCTACATTCATTTATGTTTAAATTCCTGGAGAGATCAGGGATACAAGGCACTTATCTAAACACAGAAAAGGCAATATACAGCAAGCCTATAGCCACCATCAAAATAAATGGAGAGAGACTTGAATCAATCCCAGTGAAATCAAGGACAAGGCAAGGCTGCCCACTCTCTCCATATCTCTTCAACATAGTACTTGAAGTCCTTGCTAGAGCAATAACACAATTAAAGGAGATCAAGGGATTCAGTTTGAAAAAGAAGTCAAAGTATCACTATTTGCAGATGATAGAATAGTATACCAAAATTCTAGCAGGGAATTCCTACAGCTGATAAACACCTTTAGTCAAGTGGCTGGATAAAAAATTAATTAAAAAAAATCAGTAGCCCTCCTGTATACAAAAAACAAATGGGCTGAGAAAGAAACTAGGGAAAGAGCACCCTTCACAATAGCCAAAAAGGACATAAAGTACCTTGATGAAACTCTAACCAAGCTAGTCAAAGTCTTATATGAAAAATCTTCCAGTCTCTGAAGAAAGAAATAAAAGAATATCAGAAGATGAAAAGATCTCCCATGCTCATGGCTTGGCAGGATTAACATAGTAAAAATGGCCATCTTACCAAAAGCGATCTACGGATTTAATGCAATTTCCATCAACTTACCAATACAATTCTTTACAGACCTTGAATGAAAAATTCTCAACTTCTTATAGAATAACAGGAAACCCAGAATCGCTAAAACAATCCTCTACAATAAAAGATCTTCTAGAGGTATCTCCATCCCTGATCTCAAGCTATACTATAGAGCAACAGTAATAAAAACTGCATGGTACTGGCATAGAAACATAATGGTGGATAAATGGAATCAAATAGAAGACCCAGAAATAAACCCACACACCTATGAACACCTAATTTTTGACAAAGATGCCAAAACCATACAATGAAAAAAAAGATCGCATCTTCAACAAATGGTGCTGGTCTAACTGTATGTCTACATGTAGAAAAATTCAAATAGATCCATACTTATCATCCTGCACAAAACTAAAGTCCAAGTGGATCAAAGATCTCAATTAAAAAAAAAAAAACAAAATATTACACATGTTAGAAGAAAAAGTGCAGAAGAGCCTTGAACTCATTGGCACAGGAGACAACTTCCTCAACAGAACACCAACTGTACAGGCTCTAAGAGCAACAATCAATAAAAGGGACCTCATGAAACTGAAAAGCTTCTGTAAAGGAAAGGACACTGTCAGAACAAAACAACAGCCTACAGATTGGGAAAGGATCTTCGCAAATCCTGTATCTGCAGAGGGCTAATATCCAGAATACATAAAGAACCAAAAAAGTTAAACAGCAACAAATCAAATAATCCAATTTAAAAATGGGGTACAGAGCTAAACAGAAGACTAGAGGAATATCAAATGGCAGAGAAACACTTAAAGAAATACTCAACAGCCTTAACTGTCAGGGAAATGCAAATCAAAATGATCCTGAGATTTCCCACCTCACACCCATCAGAATGACTAAAATCAAAAACTCAAGTGACAACACATTGGGAAGAGGATATGGAGAAAGAGACCCCTCCTCCATTGCTGGTGGGAATGTAAACTTGTACAACCACTTTGGAAATCAATCTGGTGTTTTCTCAAACAATTAGGAATAGCGCTACCTCAAGATCAGCTATATCACTACTGGACATATATCCAAAAGATGCTCAAGTATACAACAAGAATATTTGCTCAACCATGTTCGTAGCACCTTTATTTGTAATAGCCAGAAGCTGGAAACAACCCAGATGGGCTTCAGTTGAAGAATGGATATAGAAATTGTGGTACATTTACACAATGGAATACTACTCAGCTATTAAAAACAAGGAAATCATAAATTTGCAGGCAAGTGGTGGGAACTAGAAAAGATCATCATGAGTGAGGTATCCCAGAAGCAGAATGACACCTACAGTATATACTCACTTATAAGTGGATATTAGACATATAATATAGGATAACCATACTAAAATCTGTACACCTAAATAAGCTAATCAGGGAGAACCTTGGGTAAGTTGTTTAATCTTCATTGAGAAAGGCAAATGGGATACACACTGGAAGAGGGAATAAACAGAGAAAAGGACAGGAACCTACCACAGAGTGCCTCTGAGAGACTCCACCCAGCAGGGTATCAAAGCAGATGCTGAGACTCATATCCAAACTTTGGGCAGAGTGCAGGAAATCTTATGAAAGAAGGGAGAGCTAGAGAGACCTGGAGGCGACAGGAGCTCCACAAGGAGAGCAACAGAACCAAAATATCTGGGCCCAGGGGTCTTTTATGAGACTTATACTCCAAAGAAGGACCATACACAGATGTAGCCCATAGCAGCAGCTCTGTCCCTGAGAATTCCCTCGTAATGGGAACAGGGACTGTCTCTGACATGAACTCAGGGGCTGGCTCTTTGATCACCTCCCCCTGAGGGTGGAGCAGCCTTACTGGGCCACAGAGGAAGACAATGCAGCCAGTCCTGATGAGACCTGATAGACTAGGGTCAAATGGAAGGGGAGGAGGACCTCCCTTACCAGTGGACTGGAGGAAGGGCATAAGAGAAGAAAAGGGAGGGAGGGTAGGTTGAGAGTATGAGGGAGGCTGCTACAGCTGGGATACAAAGTGAATAAGCTATAATTAATTTAAAAATTTTCATTTTCTTGTATCTAACAACTCATGTTAATATTGCCATATAAAGCAAAACACAGCCTTTAAAGTCACAGTCTTTAAAATTTTTAACATTTTAAAAGTCAAAGTTCTCTTTAAAAATATAAAATCTGTGGGTTTCTATAAAATAAAAAAAGAAGTTCTATGTATTCTTATTTCAAAATGGAAGAACTGGAGATTAGAAAGTCAGACTTAAGCAAACTCAAACTATAGCATCATTTAATCCAAATTCTGTTGCTAAAACTCTGGCATCTGGGACTCATTGGTCTTCTGGCTCAAAAAGACTGGGGCACTTCCATTCTCCAGTTATGCCATCCATTGCACACACAGCTTGTCTCAGAGGCTCATGCTGGTTCTTCACACCTTGACGGTCCCACACTCCTCCAGCCATCTCTAGTATCCTGGGGTGTCCACTGAAACAGGCTTCAACTTACCAATGGCTTCTCCTCCGGGAATCCAGCCCTGCACATGGTGCCAAGCCACAGCTCCAGCACAGAATGTCTTCAATCCTGTAGCTTTCACGCCTTCAAAACTAGTGCCATGTGGGTGATGCTTACACATGACCAAGTTCAGCTACCAGTCTGAGATATACTCTTGGATTCCTTGGACCACAGCTTCTGAGTGCTGACCATGTGGAAACACGTCTATTTCCCCAGTGAAGCATAAGATATATCACTTCAATAGTGGCAGACAAGCTCTTGTCAATCACAGCTGACTCTTCAGCCCTAGCAGCCTAGTATCCTACTGTCCCAATGAATCCCAAAAGGTTTTCCTTCCATGGTGCTTATTTCCTTTTAATCATAGCTGGTTCTTTAGCTCCAGAGGTTCATCACACACAGACTGTTTTATTCTCTTTTCTCATACAATAAATCCCAGCCACGGTTTTTCCTCCCTCCACTTCTCCCAGTTCGCCCAGACATCCCTTTCCTCTCCCCAAGATCCACTCTTCCATTTCCCTTGAGAAATGGGCAAGCCTCCCAAGGATATCAACTGAATGCATCATAAAAAGTTACAGTAGGAGTAGGCACAAACCCTCATATCAAGGCTGAATGAGGCAATCCTCAGGGAGAAAAGAGGACCCAAGAGTACGTAAAAGAGTCATGGACACCCTCCATTCTCACTATCAGAAGCCCCACAAAAACAGCAAGCTACACAACCATAATGTTTATGCAGAGGACCTAGTACAGGCCCATGTAGGCTCCATGATTGTCATGTCAGTCTCTGTGAGTCCTATGATTCACGCTTAGTTGATTTTGTGGACTGTGTTCTCGCTGAGCACACACACACACACACACACACACATACACACACATTCTTAATCCAAAATATCACATGAGTAGTCATGATTACATATCCAGATAGAATCTTACCTGAGAAACTTCGCAGAACAAGTCTCCATATTCAATATTCCTCTCAGTATTCATTATCTTCCAAGTTCCCACAAAACATCTCATTAAACTCTGTACACTAAAGGACTCTCCCAGCTCAGAGTTTCACCTTCCCAGGAAACAGCACCACTGTAGTAGGCTGGGCCCTCTAATATCAATGAACAATCAAGACAATCCCTAACAGATATGCCCACACACCAACCTGATGTAAACAATTGTTCAAGGTGACTCTCCTGTCAGGTGACTCTAAGCTGTGTTAAACTGACAGTTTAAGTAAACCAGAGCAACATTCACAAGACTGACTTCACAAATGATTCAAAACGTTTAGTGTGTAGGTTTTATTACCTATTTTGTTAGGTTTGTACCTAAGTACTCAAGTCCTCTGGAATGTCTAAAGAAGCATTGTATTCTAGTTTCGGTTCTTTCATGTGCAAGATTAGTAAAGGACAACATTATTGTTGGTTCTTGCACACTAATCTGGGACCTTCTTGAGCCCCCGGGGCGTAGGAATCCCTCCTATAGAATCCTTGAGGCTCTATGCAGCATATCAACTGCCAATAAAGATTATTTCCTCCTTTCTGATCTATATATTTTTCATGGTTTCCTACTCAGATTTAACTACAAGTCATCTGAGATGAGAAACCTCAATTGAGGAATTGCCTATATGAGATTGGCCTGTGGGCGTGTCCATGGAGACCTATCTTTCTTGTGATTTGATATAGGAGGGCCCAATGTACTATGGGTAGCACCATTCTCTGGGTGCATAGTTCTGTGCTATCAAAAAAGAAAGTTAGCTAAGCATTAGCCTGCATGTGCACTAGAAATCAGAATTCCTCCATCGTTTCTATTTTAAGTGTCTGTTTAAGTGGCCTGACTTCTCTCAATGACATAGTTTGACCTAGAAGCGTAGGAGGAAAGAAACTCTTCCTTCCTATAAGTTGCTTTTAGTCAGAGTATTCTTTCACACAACGGAACCTAGACCCAGTGCCTCACCTTCTAGGTGCCAGTGCAGGCATGGTTTTCACAAGATAATCAGGTAAAGCAGCAGTCCCCGATAAGGGATCATTTTGTCCAGAGAATGACACAGTACAGGGAGTGCCACTGCCACTGACATCTAGTGAGAGGAGGCCAGGGGGAGCTTTGAGCATACAACCGGGCAAGAATAGAGAATTATTCTGCCTCAAGGGTCAACAGCACTGAGGCTCAGACTCCAGGTAAGAGTGAGATCCCACCCATCTGCTCCCACACATTCTCAGAGCTGGGTCTCAGTTACAAGCCTCCATTGGACAACTTTTGAGAATTTCATTTCTTTGAGAATGTTAAGAATGTTGATTTCAATTCCCAGCTCTGGCATTCCCCATCAGTTTTGAAATCCATCTTTGAAATTTTTTATGATACAGCAAAAAAACATATACTAATTACTAACTCATACCTAAGGCAAAAATCAATATGTTTACTAGGACCAGTACATCTATAGGGTTATCACGGTTATACTACCCCCCCACACACACACAGTGCTTTCTGACACCCTGCCAGAAAACAAAAAAATAAAAATAAAAAAAAACAAAAACAAAGCTTTGAATATCAGCCAAGAACAAGAAAGCTCGGGGACATGTGCCTTCCTTTACTATTCAAAATGCAGCCTTTGCTTTTTATTGGTTTGAATCATTTCCTCCAATTACTTAACATCTACAACCAAGGGTCCATCAGGAAATTGAGTGTCTCCAACAAGACTGAAGATCCCATTATGACTCTCACTACTAAAAATTAAGTGCTCAATCCCTGAAAAACTCCTAAGAACCAGGTCCTCTTGATCAGGATCCAGAGAAATCTTCTTCAAAAGCAATCAAGATCTAAGTTATTATTTGAGTGAGTTAAGAAACTGAAAATCCCAGAGGGAGGATAAGTTTAAGGACAGCTGTGTGTGTGTGTGTGTGTGTGTGTGTGTGTGTGTGTGTGTGTGTGTACTCTTCATTTTCAGAAAGACTTTATTCTCAGGGAAGTGTGATAGCTCATGAGAGTACCTTTCACCTACATCTTCACAGGCAATGGTTCTGAGGAAATGGTGATGTGACTCTCTTCTGATAACTGAAAGACTCAGTGTGCTTCTGAATAGCGAACACGCCCATCCCTGAGCCAATAGCATAGGACAGAAGGACATGCCAGGCCACCTACCTGGGCTGCATTAGTGATGATAGAGAGGAGAATGGGGAAGGGAAAGTGAGACCACAGTTTCCTGATGAACCATAGTTACCAGGCAATAACAAATCCAGGCTCTCCTCTCAACAATTGCTGGAGCCTAAAGAAATAAGCACATACAGGATCCTAGCCTGGAGGATCTAGCCCAGCAGGGCACTTGTCCTTCTAAAGAACCCCAAGGTCTTCTCAACTGAAGAATCAATTCCTGGATGAATATCCTCAACATTCACTATAATCTGAGACCAAGTTGTTTCACAGATCACAAGATAAGAAGAAAAATGGAGATGTGGCCAGGGGAACAGGACCATTACTCTACCTCTTTACCAGAAGTTCAAGCAAGCTCATGGCTGGGGAAATCTTCATGGTTGCCCCATTTCATTAAGGAGTAAATCAGTCATGTGATGAGATTCTGATTAAAAACCCTGTAACACCAGAAGGGTACAGTGCCAAGGGTAGCTGCCAGAGAAGGCCTCCCAAGTCTGTCAAAGATGGACAGGGAAAATGGGGAAGTGAAGAATAAGTGTGAGCCAGAAAGGCTTGTCTTTCTCCACTGGATAAAATCATGTGGCCTGTGGAATTGTTATCAATATTATGATAAAATTATATTCTTTGCTGAAAGCATGAAGCCTGTAATTGGTGATTTCATCCCCTGATGTGGTCAATTACAGATACATACACTGGTAGAGTTCTTGGCTAGAAACCCTTAGGTCTATTCTAAGAGTGGGATAAATATGCTCACTGTGGCACGTGACTGGCTGAGGCTCCAAGTCTATCCAGGACGAGTCTATGCACATCTTGGAAAATCTATCATCTCTGAGCCTGAAGCTGAGATCTGGCCTTCATCTGGTGGCTGACAGGGCACCCCGTGCTCCCCTTGGAGGCATATCATAAGGAGAGAAAAGTGACAACATGTGGTTATGTCAGAGGCAGGACTTTGAAACTGAGGTGGCGGGATTAAGAAAATAGGCAAAGGAAACATTCTGAACTCAGTCCAAAGGCAAGGGGATAGACGATGTATACACAAGGTTAAGAGGCTCAGAAGAACAAGCGAGAAGAGTCAACCAAAATAGGATCCCTGGAAGACGAGAAAAAGACAAATATATTATCAAAGAGAATCCACTACTGTATCCCAGGTAGCGCAGGGGCTGTGGCGACAGAGGGTAGAGGGCTTACAAAGCAGCCACCTGCAGGACAGTTGTCAACCTCCAGAGTTAGCATCCCTAGTGCAACAGAGGAGAATCAACAGAGCTGTAAGAGATGGGGAGATTAGTCAGCACCCTGCTACTATCACAAAATAGCAAACGCAGACAACTAACCAAAGAAAGAGGTTTATTCAGCAAGCGGTTTAGGAGACAGGAAGTGCAAATGGTAAGAAACTTCCTTGGTTCCATCACCTCACAGTGAAGACAGCAATAGTGGATGTACCCTACATACATTCAAGGGGCACACAAGTAATTACATATATTACCCAAAGCAAGGAAGTTAGAAGTAGTAGGCTTGCTCTGGAGAGAGGTTAACCTAGAGAAAATGCATGATGTAAAACAGTCACAAATGAAAATAGCAATCAGCCATAAAAGAGGATGCTACAGAACATTCTCAGCACTGTAATTCAAAACGTTGAAGGTTGAGAAGAAACACTATCCTAAAAAAAAAGAAAGAGCAAAAGTAAGAAAGAGCGAAAGTAAGAAAAAACAAAAGAAAGAAAGACCAAAAGAAAGAAAGAACGAAAGAAAGAAAGAAAAAGGAAGAACAAAGAGAATGATCAGTATGTTGGCAACCAGGCCAGTTAAGATTATGCACATTCATGATGAAAATAACATCAAGTGGACTGAAACAAAGCAGTAGTATAAATACAAATAAATGTCATTAATATCTGAAAAAAATCAAAGAGCAGTGGTTTATAGGAGAATGTACAGCTGAGCACCTTGAGGCTGTAACACTCTGATTTAAGGACACACTCTTGCCACGCAGGACCCCAGAAAGCGAGCTTCCCACCGATGAGAGAGATGGCTCAGAGATTAAGATCACTGGCTGTTTTTAGAGGACCTGGTTCCCAGTACACAGACAGCAGCTTACAACCATCTAAGACACCAGTCCCAGGGGAATCTGATGCCCCTTTCCGGCCTCTGCAGGCCCTGCGTGCATTGGTGCACAGACACACACGCAGGCAAAACACCCACACACATACACCTTGAAAAATATTTCCTTTGAAAAGCTATCCTCCAAAGCCTAACGAGGCAGCATCATTACTGCCATACCCTGACTAATGTTACTCCATTAGAACACGATGGGGTAGATGAAGGAATAAAGAGAAAAACTATATTATGTTTGAATTTTTTTTTAAAAACTGTCAAATAATAATTATTAAAATCAGAAATATATTCATGTAAAAAGAAGATAAAGCAATATGCAGCGGAATTACACTGCCAGTGTTTAATTAGAAATAATAAAGCCCGAAGAGACATGGTGGTTCATGGCTGTAATCCCAGCAGTCAGGCCTTGGAGGCAGGAGGATCCCTGAACCCACATGCCAGCCTGAGTAAATTAGGGCTCTCCAGGTTCAGGGAGAGGCCCTGTGTGTTACAAACAAGAACTGAGAATGACATCTGACACCAGCCAGTCTCTGGCTTCCAACACAATCACACCGAAACATACTGTGCAAATATTTAAGTATGCACACATATATTACACACATTAAAATAAAAATAAAGAAGATAAAAGTAAATATTAACAAAAATTAGAACTCAAGCACATAAAAGTAACTGTTAGTAAACTTAACAGCTGTTGCTTAGAACGGTAAAACAAAATTTTTTGTCATATCAAAGAAAATATGAGATAAATACTATTAGAAATGAAAGAAAAATAAAAAATCTAATGATTAAAAGTTTATGGATTATTACAGATAAACTTCTAAAAATCCACAACCTAAAAATACTGACTTAGGAAAGAAGAAAAGGCAGTCAAAAAATCTTACTGTTGTCCCTCAGTGGAGGAATGGATACAGAAATTGTGGTACATTTACACAATGCAATACTACTCAGCTATTAAAAACAAGAAAATGATAAATTTGCAGGCAAATGGTGGGAACTAGAAAAGATCATCATGAGTGAGGTAACCCAGAAGCAGAAAGACACACATGATATATACTCACTTATAAGTGGATACTAGACCTATAAGATAGGATAAACATACTAAACTCTGTACACCTAAAGAAGCTAAACAAGAAGGAGGACCCGGGTGATCAATGCTCATGTAGAAAGACAAATGGGATGGACATTGGAATTAGGAGAAAACAAGAAACAGGACAGGAGCCTACCACAGAGGGCCTCTGAAAGACTCTATGTAGCAGTGTATCAAAGCAGATGCTGAGACTCATAACCAAACCTTCAGCAGAGTGCAGGAAATTATATGAAACAAGGGGAAGTTAGTTGACCTGGAGAGGACAGGAACTTCACAAGTACCAAATATATCTTGGCACAGGGGTCTTTTCTGAGACTGATTCTCCAACCATGGATCATGAATGGATATAACCTAGAACCCCTGCTCAGAGGTAGCCCATGGCAGCTCAGTATGCAAGTGGGTTCCCTACTAATGGAAACAGGGACTGTCTCTGACATGAACTCAATGGCTGGCTCTTTGCCTCCCCCCCACACGAGGGAGGAGCAGCCTTGCTAGGCCACAGAGGACACATTGCAGCCAGTCCCGGTGAGACCTGATAAGCTAGGGTCAGATGGAATGGGAGGAGGAACTCCCCTATCAATGGACTTAGACAGGGACATGGGAGGAGATGAGGGAGGGATTGGGAGGGCATGAAGGAGGGCTACAGCTGGGATACAAAGTAAATAAACTGTAATTAATATAAAAAATAAAAATTTAATTTAAAAAATCCTACTATCATTTTAAAAATCTTATCAACAGCTTCAAATGTTTGGATACCAGGCTCAGATGTCTGTATAAGCATGTTCTACCAAACAGAAAAGTACATATAATTCTAAATTGACATAAACTCTTCTAGAGAACTCTTTTTGTTAGACCAACCTGACCTTAATTCTAAACAACACACACAGTATACCAAGCCAACTGTGCTCATCAGCATACTTGAAAAAATGTAAACAAAATATTGGCAAACCAAATTCAGAAACATGTAAAAGCAATGAAATGCCATTTTCAATTTGAGTGTGTCCAAAAAAGTAACATTGGTAGGACATAAAAAGCATAAATTAATGCATTTTATCATATTAACAAATTAGAACTAAAGCCGAGTGGTTATTGCCCCAAAGCCCTCCCATAAAAGGCAATCTGAAAAACCATAGGCTGAATCAAAGCGATTACACGCTTACTGCTGCACGCTGACAAGAGTCCAATCCAAAGGCAGTTTTAGAAATCAACACAAACAGCTCAGTTTCTTACTTTACCAAGGAAAACATCTCAAGAAAAGCAACCACAAATGGCACAGTGAAAGACAGGAAAGTTTAAAAATCTTAAACTGAAAAATCTTAAAAATCAAAAGCATTCACATTTTCATGAATCTTTTCACTTACCAACTGGGAGGTTTGGGAAGTGTTTGTCTTTGTTTTCTGTGTCACAGCAATTAGCAGCGGAGAGGTAGTATATAGGATAAAAAGTATTTCCCAAATCAAAATTTTATAGAAAAAAATATAAATGGAAATTTAACACAGCCAACTTAAGAGATGATAAATCTTAAGCAATCATTAGACAAACATGAATGAAAACACATTGAGATGCTAGCACTCAGGAGTCTGAAGCACGAGGCGTGAAAGTGTGATTTCCTTTCCGATGCACAGTTGACGGAAACAAGATTGGCAGAGCCACTTTGGAAAACGTCTCCATGTGATTCCACGGAAGTGGCCACACACAAGCACCAAGATCTGAAAAGTCCAATCATTGGGTGGATAATCTTTCCAAGAAGCTCGGAGAACCCTTGAGTGGATGCCAGCAACACATACAAATGGATAAGGCCAGGCTGTTTACAGAAGAACCACCCCGGAAACAATCCCAATGCCAAGCAGCAGCCGGAGGAATAGATGGCAAGGAAGACTTTCTGCATGTGCCATGCACAGCAGTGAAAGCCAACAGCTAGAACCTGGGGCTATAACACAAAAGCATCTCCAAGGTTCAACAGAGTTACGAAAGATTACAAACCATGTAACTCGTCTATATGACATTCAAGTTCACGTGTTAAGTCATTGGCATTGGTTTTGTACGTGAGCAGTACAACAATAAAAAGAAAAGCAAGAAATGAGAAAATCAAAATGTTGGTTTCTGGTTATCTCAGGTAAAGAGAGGAAGCAGAAATAAAGAGGTACCCCAGAAAGCTCAGAAGGCCTAGAGATCCTTTTATTTAAGTGGATAATAGGTACTAAGGGAGCAATCCACGGTCCCTCACTGACCAGTGATGAGCACACACATCTTACTATTTTTATGTGTGCACAAGACACTCTACAATTAAAAGAACTCTTCATGTGTAAAAAAAAAAAAAAATGTTTTCTTGGCTTCAGACAGATTACAAAAAGGAGCTGCAGATTTTTTTAAAAAAGATGTGAACGTATGTGTGTGTAAATATCTGAAATCAATCATCAGAATTGTGTTCTTTGAAGAAATGCTATGACTCACAAGGAAATTAAAAATGGGGTAGTGACAGTGTCCCTCCCATTTAGTTGGCTGTACAATATAGCCAAGGGAACTGGATAGCTTTAAATTATAAGTTCTGGAAGCAAAAACATGGCCCTTACTCATTATAGATAGGGTTTTTATTTAATCTAGAAAGATTTTAATTTATTTTTGAAAATTAAAGTATTTTAAATTTAAAAAAGCCAAAAAGAGAATTGAATACTTTCTACTGGATTAAAGTAAGTACACAAAAGTAAATAGGTTTATACAATAGTCTACTGAAAGCCTACCGGAAGAATATCAGATTCCAAAACACTGTAAAGTTCAAGAGGCTGGTGCTAGGATTGCAGCTCACTTGGCTAGGGGTGTAGCTCACTCAGTAGAAGGCTCTCTCCTAGACTCAAGTTCAGTTCCTCCCCCTGCATAAATGGGGAGCGTGGCACACCCCTGGAATCCCAGCAGTCTAGAGGCTGAAGAGAAAAGATCAATTTGAAATCACCCTTGGCTACACAGCAAAGTTTTGGCTAGCCTAAGATGCACCGGAGAAATGAGTAATGTGGCATAGTCAGGACCTCCATAAGGAAAACGATACACATTTATTGTGATGCTCAATAAGGGTAAACAACTAAATTGATGTACCAAAAATACTCTTTGATATGAAAATGTATTTTCTTCAAGATCATTTAAAAAATAAAGCCTACCTGATTATTTGAGACCTTAATAAAATTTTCTGAAATTACCCTGAAAACTGATGAGTACAATTTGCAAGAAAAAAAATCTTTAAAACTGTATATAACCACAGGAAATTTTCAAATTCCTGGATATCAAAATATGCCAGGAAGCTTTCACATTTAAAACATTATAGGTGATAGGCAGGAAATGGTGGCACTCACCTTTATTCCCAGAACTAAAGATGTAGAGGCAGGAGGATCTCTCCGTGTTTCAAGTGAGCATGAGCAGCATATCAAGTTCCAGTCCAGCCTGGGCTACACAGCGAGAAAATTCTTAACTGATCCTGAAACATTAAACATCAGAAACTCCAAATAGTGCATACATAGACACTTTACAGTAAAACCACAGAGACAAAGAGAAAAATCATGGATACTGTCAGAAGCCAGATTTATGACCCACCAGATAGCATTGTAACCAGTAGCTAATTTCTCAAAAAACACTACTACCAGTCAGAAGAAAATGGAATAATGTGCCAAAATAGTGCAGAAGAATAAATAGGAAGCCGATAATTCTCTCATTGGCTAAACTACCACCCAGGAGTGAAAGCAGGTGGTAAAATGAGAACAGTGTTGTATAGATCTGCAATTTTACCTTTACAAAGACCCTGGCTGAAAGAGCTATGGAAAGAGGGGAATACCAGAGGAAAAGAATGTAAACCTCTCAGGAAGAAGTGGTGTCAGACTAGCTAGGGAGAACAGAGGGGAAGGTCTAAACAGGTAAGCATCCCCCATGGCCAAATAATCATAATTATTATTCACCTGGTAAGATAAAGAGAGAAAGACAAAGCATGGGATTACCACAACATATAATTAAGCAGGTTGATGAGAGGAAAACATACATTTTGATTGTAAGTTAAGCAATTGTGTTGAAAAACATATCTTTAACACACATAAAAGGAATACACAACTTTGCAAACTAACAGGAAGATCAAAGAAAAACTGAACTGAAAGAACTTTGAGCAAGTCAACAGAAGGACAAGAGAAAAAGATGTAAGGGATAAAAGGGATGATGAAAGATGGTTTTCTCTTGTGGAAAAAAAACAGTAGTAGGAAAAAATTAAATCATTTTATCCCAAGGGGCCAATAAAGAGTATTTAGAAGCCTGACTAACTGAATTACAGAGAGGAAAGATGTTCATGGGTAGAGGCCAGCTCCAGTTTGGTACAGGTAGGCAAAGATGAGAATCTTCCACAGACCAAGGTCAGAAGAAATCAGCCAAGCCCAGATGAAAACACAGACTGAATCAAAACACAGACAAATCCCCAATCCTAACAATCTCCACCCTTTTTCCACATCTTCAAATTTTACCAAGAAAGTGTCAATATAATAAGGTAGGCAAGAACACAGGATTAAAGAGGTTGACTAGAGCTGAATTCAAAGTTGGTTGCCATTTATATACCAGCTTCCTCCATGGTCAAACATTGATATAATCATACAGGAAGTGGTGGGTGAAATGAGAACAGCTTTTGCCTACCTCAGTGGCTTTTGTCCCCCAAACCCAAACCCCATTATGAGAAAGCCATCAAATAACACCAAATGTAGTTGCCCTATAAAACACCTGGCCAGTGTTCCTCAAAATTGTTAAGGTCATAAAAACAAAAAAATTCAGAAATGCTGCCATAGAAAGGAAGCAAAAGACATGTGGGGACTAACTGTTATATGGCTCCTGGGATAAGATCTCAACTAAAAAGACAGAGCAGGAAAATCAATGGCGTTGGGATAAAGACGGGAGGGACTTCAGGGAAAGTTAACATACCAGTGGTGGTCTCTTAGTCAACACAAACCTACCAGGTTGTTAATAGAAAATGACCCTCCTCAGTTTTCTCTAAATCTGAAAAAAAAAAAAATTAAAAGCTCTTCAAAAACAAAAGAATATATGAACGTCAGTGGGTGTGGTGGCTCATCTTTAGTCCCAGAATTCCTGAGGTAGAAACAGGGTACACCAGGAGAAAAGCTCTAAAGTCAGCAAAGGGCTCTATGGTAACGTAGGAGATGGAGTGTGTATGTACACACATGTAAGTGCTCACACACACGTAAAAACACAGATACACCAGGGAATGCATACCACGGACACATACAAAAAAGCTAAAATACTGAGCTACAAAACATAAAAAAAAAAAAATCTGAGCAAATTCTACAGAATGAGCAATAATGGCATACACAAAACTGGAAAACACGCCTAGGAAAATTTTCTTCAAGACCCAACCAGATACTTTGCATTAATGAGTTTAAAATCAAAGTACTGTTGAGATGCTACACAGCCCCAAATTGATCAACAAGCCAATGGATTTTCTATCTAAATTCTAGAAAGCTTTTTGTTAGAAAGTACTTAGCTTTGTACACCTAAAGAAGCTAAGCAAGGAGGAGGACCCTGGATAAGATGCTCAATCCTCATTCAGAAAGGCAAATGGGATAAACATCAGAAGAGGGAGAAAACAGGGAACAGGACAGGAACCTACCACAGAGGGCTTCTGAAAGATTCTACCCAGCAGGGTATCAAAGCAGATGCTGAGACTCATAGCCAAACATTGGGCAGAGGACAGGGAATCTTATGAAAGAAGGGGGCGATAGAAAGACCTGGAGGGGACAGGAGCTCCATAAGGAGAACAACAGAACCAAAAAATCTGGGTCCAGAGGTGTTTTCTGCCACTTATACTCCAAACAGGGACCATTCATGGTGATAACCTAGAACTCCTGCATAGATGTAGCCCATGGCAGCTCAGTGTCCAAGTGGGTTCCCTAGAAATGGGAACAAAGACTCAAACTCAGTGGCTGGCTCTTTGATCACCTCCCCCTCCAGGGGTGGGAGGTGTGGCAGCCTTACCAGCCCACAGAAGAAGACAATGCAGACAGTCCTGATGAGATGTGATAGACTAGGGTCAGACGGAAGGGGAGGAGGACCTCCCCTATCAGCGGACTGGGGAAGGGGCAGGGGAGGAGAAGAGGGAGGGAGGGCTGGATTGGGAGAAAATGAGGGAGGGTGCTACAGCTGGGATACAAAGTGAATAAATTGTTACAAATAAAAATAACAGACTAGGATCAGAAGGAAGAAAAAGAAACCCTCCCCTACCAGTGGACTTGGGAAAGGGCATGCGTGGAGAAGAGGGAGGAAGGGAGGGGTTGGGAGGGGAGGAGGGAGGGAACTAGAGGGGGGATACAAAGTAAATAATGTGTAATTAAAAATAAAATAAAATAAGTAAGTAACAATTGTTGGTCACTAGTATCTATCAACATCAACGGACTCAACTCCCCAATAAAAAGACACAGACTAACAGAATGGTTGGGAAACAGGATCCAACATTCTGTTGCATCCAAGAAACACACCTATGCAACAAAGATAAACACTACCTCAGAGTAAAGGGCTGGAAAAATATTTTTCAAGCAAATGGTTCCAGAAAACAAGCTGGAGTAGCCATCCTAATATCTAATAAAATAGACTTTCAACCCAAATTAATCAAAAAAGATAAGGAGGGCCACTATATTCTCATCAAAGGAAAAGTCCACCAAGAGGACATCACAATTTTGAATATCTATGCCCCAAATACAAGAGCACCTACATTCGTAAATGAAACAATATTAAAGCTTAAATCACAAATTGATCCTAATACCTTAATAGTGGGAGACTTCAACACTCCACTTTCACCAAGGAACAGATCAACTAAACAGAAAACAAATAGGGAAATAAAAACACAGAGTCCCTAAATCAAATGGACCTAATAGACGTCTACAGATCTTTTCATCCAAACTCAAAAGAGTATACCTCCTTTTCAGCACTGCATGGAACCTTCTCCAAAATAGACCATATAGTTGGTCATAAAGCAAGCCTCAACAAATACAAAAAGATTGAAATAATCCCTTGTATTCTATCTGACCACCATGGACTAAAGCTGGACCTCAGCAACAACAGAAATAACAAAAAGCTGACATGCACATGGAAACTGAACAACTTGTTACTCAATGACAGCTGGGTCAAGGAAGAAATAAAGACAGAAATTAAAGACTTCCTAGAATTCAATAAAAATGAAGACACAACATACCCAAATTTATGGGACACATTAAAAGCAGTGCTCAGAGGAAAATTTATAGCACTAAGTGCCTACAAGAAGAAATTCGTAACATCACATACAAACACCTTAATGGCCCAACTGAAAACCCTAGGAAAAAAAGAAGCAGATACAACCAAGAGGAGCAGACGGCTGGAAATAATCAAACTCAGGGCTGAAATCAATCAATTAGAAACAAATAAAACTATTCAAAGAATCAATGAAACAAAAAACTGGTTCTTTGAGAAAATCAACAAGATAGACAAACCCTTAGCCAAACTAACTAAAAAGCAGAGAGAAACTATCCAAATCAGCAAAATCAGAAATAAAAAGGGTGACATAACTACAGACACTGAGGAAATTCAAACAATCATTAGGTCATACTACAAAAGCCTATATGCCACGAAATTTGAAAACCTAAATGAAATGGACAATTTTCTTGATAGATTCCATCTTCCAACATTAAGTCAAGATCAGGTAGAAAGACTGAATAGCCCTATATCCCCCAAGGAAATTGAAGCAGTCATTCACAGTCTCCCCTCCAAAAAAAGCCCTGGGCCAGATGGTTTCAGTGCGGAATTCTACCAGACCTCCGAAGAAGTGCTAACACCAATTCTCCTCAAACTATTCCACAAAATAGAAACAGAAGGTACATTACCAAACTCATTCTATGAAGCGACAGTCACCCTGATACCTAAACCACACAAAGACCCAACAAAAAAAGAAAACTTCAGACCTATCTCTCTTATGAACATTGACACAAAAATACTCAATAAAATACTTGTAAACTGAATCCAAGAACACATCAAAGATATCATCCACCATGACCAAGTAGGCTTCATCCCAGGCATGCAAGGGTGGTTCAACATATGGAAATCCATCAATGCAATCCACCACATAAACAAACTGAAGGAGAAAAACCACATGATCATCTCCTTAGATGCTGAAAAAGCATTTGACAAAGTCCAACACCCATTCATGTTTAAAGTCTTAGAGAGATCAGGGATACAAGACACATATCTAAACATAGTAAAGGCAATATACAGCAAACCTATAGCCAACATCAAACTCAATGGAGAGAAACTTAAATCAATCCCACTGAAATCAGGGACAAGGCAAGGCTGCCCACTCTCTATACCTCTTCAACATAGTACTTGAAGTCCTAGCCAGAGCAATAAGACAACTAAAGGAGATCAAGGGGATACAAATCAGAAAGGAAGAGGTCAAAGTGTCACTATTTGCAGATTATATGATAGTATACATGAGCTACCCCAAAAATTCAACCAGAGAACTCCTCCAGCTGATAAACACCTTCAGCAAAGTGGCAGGATACAAAATCAACTCAAAAAAATCAGAAGCCCTCCTGTATACCAAAGACAAAAGGGCCGAGAAAGAAATTAGGGAAACAACACCCTTCACAATAGCCACTAATAACATAAAGTACCTTGGGGTGACACTAACCAAGCAAGTGAAAGACCTGTTTGAGAAAAACTTCAAGTCTGTGAAGAAAGAAATTGAAGAAGATCTCAGAAGATGGAAAGATCGCCCGTGCTCATGGATTGGTAGGATTAACATTGTGAAAATGGCCATCCTGCCAAAGCAATCTACAGATTCAATGCAATTCCCATCAAAATACCAACTCAATTCTTTACAGACCTTGAAAAAAAGATTCTCAGCTTCATATGGAGAAACAAAAAACCCAGAATCTCCAAAACAATCCTGTACAACAACAGATCATCTGGAGGTATCTCCATCCTCGATCTCAAGTTGTACTACAGAGCAATAGTAATAAAAACTCCATGGTATTGGCATAAAGACAGAGAGGAGGATCAATGGAACCGCATAGAAGATCCAGAAATAAACCCACACACCTATGAATACTCGATTTTTGACAAAGAAGCCAAAACCATTCAATGGAAAAAAGACAGCATCTTCAACAAATGGTGCTGGTCCAACTGGATGTCCACATACAGAAAAGTGAAAATAAATCTATATTTATCACCCTGCACAAAACTAAAGTCCAAGTGGATCAAAGACCTCAACATAAAACCTGATACTCTAAATCTGATGGAAGAATAAGTGGGGAACAGCCTGGAACTCATTGGCACAGGAGACAACTTCCTGAACAGAACACCAACAGCACAGGCTCTAAGAGCAACAATCAATAAATGGGACCTCATGAAAGTGAAAAGCTTCTGTAAAGCAAAGGACACCGTCATCAAAACAAAACGCCTGCCTACAGATTGGGAAAGAATCTTCACTAACCCTTTATCTGACAGAGTATATATATAGAACTATATATATATATATATATATATATATATATATAGAACTATATATATATATAGAAATATATATATATATATATATATATAGAACAGTATATATAAAGAACTAAAGAAGCTGAAAAGCAGCAAACCAAGTAATCCAATTAAAAAATGGGGAACAGAGCTAAACAGAGAATTCTCGACAGAGGAATATCGAATGGCAGAGAAACACTTAAAGAAATGCTCAACCTCATTAGCCATTAGGGAAATGCAAATCAAAACGACCCTGAGATTTCACCTTACACCCATCAGAATGGCCAAGATGAAAAACTCAAGGGACAACACATGCTGGAGAGGTTGTGGAGAAAGGGGAACCCTTCTCCACTGCTGGTGGGAATGTAAACTGGTACAACCACTCTGGAAATCTATCTGGCGCTTTCTCAGACAATTAGGAATAGTGCTTGCTCAAGACCCAGCTATACCACTGCTAGGTATATACCCAAACTTTGCTCAAGTACACAAAAGGGATACTTGCTCAACCATGTTTATAGCAGCTTTATTTGTAATAGCCAGAACCTGGAAACAACCCAGATGTCCATCAACAGAGTAATGGGTACAGAAATTGTGGTATTTTTACACAATGGAATACTACTCAGCAATCAAAAAGGAGGAAATCATGAAAGTTGCAGGCAAATGGTGGGATCTAGAAAAGATCATTCTGAGTGAACTATCCCAGAAGGAGAAAGACAAACATGGTATATACTCGCTTATATAGACCTATAAGATATGATAAACATAATGAAATCTATACACCTAAAAAAATAATCAAGAGAGCGGACATGGGGTAAAATGATCAATCCTCGTTTAGAAAGACAGATGGGATGTGCATTGAACGTATGACAGGAATCTACTGAGCGCATCTGAAAGACTCTAACTAGCAGTGTTTTCAAAGCAGATACAAAGACTCATGACCAAACTTTCGGCAGAGTACAGGGAATCATATGAAAGAAGGGGAGTTAGTATGATGGGGAAAGGATAGGAGCTCCACAAGGACCAAATATATCTGGGCACAGGGTCTTTTCTGAGACTGACATGTAACCAAGGACCATGTATGGATATAACCTAGAACCTCTGCTCAGATGTAGCCGGTGGTAGCTCAGTAACCAATTGGTTTCCCATAGTGAGAGGAACAAGGACTATTTCTAACAGGAACTCAATGACTGGCTCTTTGACCTCCCCACACCCCAAGGGAGGAGCAGTCCTGTTAGGCCACAGAGGAGGGCTTCGCAGCCAGTCCTGAAGATACCTGATAAAACAGGATCGGATGAATGGGAGTCCTCCCCTATCAGTGGACTTGGAAAGGGGCACAATGGAGATATGGGAGGGAGGGTGGGATTGGGAGGGAATGAGGGAGCGGGACATGGCTGGGTACAGAGTTAATAAAATGTAACTGATAAGAAAAAAATAAAATAAAAATAAATAAAATAAAGGAAAAATAAATAAATAAATAAATAAATAAATAAATAAATAAATAGGAAAAAAAAGTGCTTAGCTGACTTTAAATTTTAAAAGATGAGCAAAGTCCTACATTACCCAATTTCCAGAGTTTTCCTGGAGAGTCATGGTAGATAAGATAGTGTAATAATGGCACAGGTATATGCAAACAGCAATAGGCAGAGACATTTGCTCCCAGGGGGCAGGGTGAGGAAATAAAAATTGTGTTTTCAACAAATGGTGCTATAATAACTGGACATTCTTAACATGGAAAATGGTAACCGACTTCTTTATCATGCCATATGCCAGAAATTTCACTCCTAGTTACCTCCTGAATGACTTTTCACAAAAGCCTTATACACAACATTTTTCATAAGTGTTTGGTGTGTGTGTGTGCCCATGCATTGTGTGGCTTTTTACACACCCTCCTATGAGCTATACTCAGGTGTCCTCAGGTGTAGCTGTGCTTTATTGATTGGCCATCTCCCCAGCTCTAGACAACCTTTTTTTAAATAAAGCTTCCATTCATTTCATTCATAAGAATCAAAATCTAGGGTTAAGGAGATGGCCCATCTATTAAAGGCTGGTTCACTACCAAAAATACAAATGTCAAAATCTAGAAGCAACCCAGTTACCCACAAACTGCATAAAAGATGATCAAATTATGGCACACTTATACAGTGAAATATAACTTACCAAATAGATGATCAACATCAAAAGGGATTCTGTATTCCTACAAAAGAAGACTGACGTAATACCTAATGAAGACTTCCAAGAGGCAATCATTTTTCAGTAGAAGATAAGAATCCTCTTGCCTATTACTAATGCCCAACACAATTCCTGACCTATGCAATAAGACAAAAATATTAAAAGTATAATCTGTTTTCTTTTTTCAAATGAAAAAAAAAATGCATCAAGAAACCACTAGTGTTTGCTGAGAAACATTTAACATTGTTCACTACCTTATGGGAGAAGATGGAAAAAACATGTAATATGAGACAAACATTTTGGAGGGAAACTAGGAAGTGTTTACTAAAATTAAAGATGCTTGTGGCCTGTGAACCAGCGCTCCTACTTTTATGTCCTAGAGAAATTTGAAGACATGCCAAAATCAACCTTTTTCTTTATGATTGTCCATGCACGATAGTGAGAAAGAGAAAAAGGGATGAAATAAGGCAGGTATAGAGTAACAGACAGACAGAGGGAAGGAAAGAGAGGAGAAGGGAAGAATTAAATTGTCTCTGAGTGGGAGAATTGGAATATTACTGGATATATATGAAGGCTCTTTCATAAACATGGATGTATTTAAAGAGGTTATCATCGAGGGAAAATATTCTATAATTTAGAGACTGTAGAGTCAGATGTATTAAATAATTCTATTTACATATTCCACTCTAAACACACAATAATTTCTTAAACCACTAATATCTGAAATTTACATTTCAGTATGACACTGTCCCCTTCACCATTAGTACGTGTCAGGCAGGCACTGTGAAAATGCATATGGCTTTAATTAACAATTATTCCTAAAATAGCAATATATTTTCTATTCATTTTTGCCTTCACAATTTTGTGTCTCACATATTGTACAATGTTATATAGATAATGATTATGGTAAAGTGCAGCTACAAGAATAAAAACTGTTAGGAAGACTTATATTTAAGGCATGGTTTTGACTGAGTCCTTTGTAGGAAATTTCAATGTTTCATCAAAAAATAACACTCTACTGTGGGTTACTTGCTTCTTAAAAATGAATTATCTAGTGAACTGAGATTGGGAGAGATTATGCTCAATTGAAGAAAGAGGAAGCCTACAAGTATCCTAGAAATCTGAGTCTGAGGCAGAGATTCTCAGAACAAAGGAAGGAATGCTTCTGGTTTGTTCCAGAGCAAAATGAAGAGACAGCTCCAGGTTCTAGAAGGAGAATCCAATATTCCAGAAGAAGAGGAAGAAGAAGAAGAAGAAGAAGAAGAAGAAGAAGAAGAAGAAGAAGAAGA